>NC_081416.1:185211551-185511551 GCF_949786415.1 Peromyscus eremicus | reverse complement strand
GAAATCAATGTAGACTACCTACAGACTTCTCTTCTTTCTTCCAGATCCAACCCAATTCTGGTCATAAACTTTGCAACAGATCTCCTGTGGCAGCCTTCACAACCCGACTCTTCCCATTTACTTTGAATCCCACAGATAGTCCCCTTCTAACATTGTTTTCACCACACACTGCTGTATCACAGCACCCAAATACAGCAGGGTCCACACCTTCAGGAATACCAGCAAGGCTTCCCATAAACCTTTTTTTCTCACAGTTTCCTTATATCCAATTGCCCAGACTCAGCCCAAGCAACAGAACACCTGTGGGGGCCTGCTCCCTGGTCTGCTGCCCTTATTAACTAGGGACCCCAAAGATCTTTCACTTATAAGCTCCAAACCCTAACTTGTTACATTTTATCAGTCCCCAACATTATGTGGCATCCCCAGATAACCAAGGGCTGCTTCTCCTAGGGCAACAAGTGGGTTGAAAGCAGACCCACAACTCTCATACTGCTCCTGACTTCCAATCACCCAGGTCTGGTTCTTGCAACATTGTTGAAAACTTGTTTTTGTCTCTAGTTTCCTCTTGGGCCCTCTACCCAAGAGATCACAAAGACTTTTCTCGTCCAAATTTCTTTCCCCCAAATTATCCCAGTATTCTGGCCTCCAACACAAGCAGTCATTCCATGTGAACATAACAGACTGAGCATGTCAGAAAAACAACTAGCACACTGACATCTTTCTTCCCAAAAATCTAGAGTGGAAAGAGAAACTAAGGAACAAAACACTCACCTAAAAAGATAAAAATCTAGAAATTGGCACCCATATCTATAAACTTTCTAGACCAAGACGCCCAGAAGCAAGCATAAAAACAAGCTATAAAGGCAAGCGAGATAAATCTCCAACTAGAGCCCAGTTATGCTATCACAATAGGTTCTAAATATTTCAAGATAGATGAAGCCCATGAAAAGTACCTTAAAACAAACTATATAAAGTTGATACAGATCTATGAAGAGGAAATGAATAAACATGACAAAGAAACCCAGGAAAACACAAAGAGAAATTGGAGGAAGTGAAGAAACCCCATAAACAAATCAAGAATATACAAATACAGTGGTGAAGGAAAATAATATAACTGTTAACAACATGAAAATGAAAAGAGCAATAATAAAGAAAGCACACATTGAGGAAATTGTGGAAATAAAAAACTTAGGAATTTGAATAGGAACTACTGATGCAAGATTCTACAAAAAAAAGAAGAGATGAAAAATAAAATCTTAGGCATTGAAGACATGGTAGAAGAAATGGAAACATTGGTCAAAGAAAATATTATATCTGAAAAAAACTGCCAAATAAAACATTGAGTAAATTTGGGACACTATAAAAAAAACAATTAAATGCAAAAAAGCAGAGTAAAGGCCCAGAAAAATATTTCCAACAAAATCAGAAGAAAATTTTAACCTACAATAAGAGATGCCTCTCAAGTACAAGAGGCATACAGAAAACCAATAGAAAACCAACATTAGAACCAGAAGAGAAACTTCCCTAAGCACATAATAATAAAAAAAACAAACATACAAAACAAAGAAAGCATATTAAAAGCAAAAGGGGAAAATACCAAATAATGCTGGGCGGTGGTGGCGCACGCCATTAATCCCAGCACTCGGGAGGCAGAGCCAGGAGGATCTCTGTGAGTTTGAGGCAAGCCTGGTCTACCAAGTGAGTTCCAGGAAAGGCGCAAAGCTACACAGGGAAACCCTGTCTCGAAAAAACCAAAAAAAAAAACAAAAACAAATAACATATACAGACAGTACTGACTTGCAAAGGGAGACTCTAAAAGTCAGAAAGGCCAAGACTGATGTGCTGTAGACTCTAAAAGACCAGAGAGGGCAGTCAGGCTACTATATCCAGCAAAGGATTCAATTGCTATAGATGGAGAACATAAGATATTCCATGATAATTCAAAATATAAATAATATGTTTCTACAAATACAGGCATAAAGAAGTTTCTAGAATAAAACCGCCAACCAAAGGATTTAATTACGTTCATGAAAACACAAGGTATAAATAATCTCAGACCAGAAATAAAATAAGAAACACATACACACACACACACACACACACACACACACACACACACAGCACCAACAAAATATCAGGATTCAACAACCATTGGTCATTGATATCTCTCACTATCAATGGTCTCAATTCACTAATAAAAAGACACACCCTGACAGAATGAATGGAAAAACAGAATTCACCCTTTTACTGCATACAAGAAACACACCACAACATCAAGGATAGTCATTACCTCTGGATAAATTGTTGGATTAAGTTATTTCAAGTAAATGCACCTAAGAAGCAAGGTTGTGTAGACATTTTAATATTTGACAAAAAAAGACTTCAAACCAAAACTAGTCAAAAGTGTTAGGAAGGCCACTGCATACTCATCAAAGGAAAAATCCACAGAAATGATATTTCAATTTTTTACATCTATGCCCCCAAGACAAGGTCTCCAAAGTTCATCAGAGGAACACCAATACTGCTTAAATCATGTATTGAACACACACATTGATAGTGGGAGAATTGATTACACATTCTCACCAATAGATAGGTCATCCAGACAAAAACTTAAAGGAGAAATACCTGCATTAACTAATGTTGTAAATGAAATGGGCCTAAGAGATATTTGTAGAACATTGCACCAAATCACAAAAGAATATATCTTCTATGTGCATCATGGTACTTTCTCCAAAATTAACTACATTCTCAGAAACAAAGCAAGTCTCAACAGATAGAGGAAAATTGAAATAACTTTCTGCATTATATCAGACCATCATGAATTAAGGTAAGATATAAAAAACAGCAACAGAATTCTCACAAATTCATGGAAACTGAATAACTCTCTAGTGAATGAAAAGTACATTGGGACAAATAAAACATATGACATCCTAGACTTCAGTGAAAATGAATATACTGCATACCCATAATTGTGAGACTCAAGAAGAATGTGGTACTAAGAGGAAAGTTCATAGCACTAATTGTCTACATAAAAATACTGGAAAGATCTCACACTAACAACTTTACAACATGCCTAAAGTCTCTTGCAAAAAAGGAAGTAATGTTACCCCAGAGGAGAAGAGAAAAAATATATAATCATATTTATGTTTGAAATCAATAAAATAGCATCAAAGTGAAAAAAATAAAAAAAAATAAATGTATTGAAGAGCTGATTTTTGGGAAAAGTTAGCAGGATAAACAAATCCTTGTCTAGTCTAAATAAAGAAAGAGAGAGAATTATCAGATTAAAAAATAAATGACAGCCGGGCGTTGGTGGCACACGCCTTTAATCCCAGCACTCGGGAGGCAGAGCCAGGTGGATCTCTGTGAGTTCAAGGCCAGCCTGGGCTACTAAGTGAGTTCCAGGAAAAGGCGCAAAGCTGTACAGAGAAACCCTGTCTCGAAAAACCAATAAATAAATAAATAAATAAATAAATAAATAAATAAATAAATAAATAAATAAATAAATAAATAAATGACAAATGACAGGGGTGCAAACAATAGACACCAAGGAAATCTAGAGAATCGTAGGAACATACTTTTACAACATATACTCCACCAAACTGGAAAATCTAAAATAAATGGATAATTTTCTCGGTAGATCTCCCTTTCAAACTTAACTCAATATCAGATATACAATTTAAATGGACCTATAAATCCTAGTGAAATGGAAGCAGTCATTATATGTCTCCCAAGGGGAGGAGGAAGCCCACAGTCATAGGGTTTTAGTGCAAAATTGAACTAGATGTTCAAAGATGAGTTAACATAAATTCTTTTAAAATTATTCTACAAGACAGAAACAAAATCAATATTACCTAATTCATATTATGAGATAGAGTTAACCTGATCACCAAACCACAGGTGAGCCTAATAAAGAGAGAATGGCAGAACAATTTTCCTGATGAACATCAATGCAGAAATACTCAATAAAATACTTGTAAACCTAGTTCCATATCTCATCAAAGTGATCATCCCAGAGATGCAGGGATGGTTCAATTGGTGGAAACCTACTAAGGTATCAACCATATAAACAAAATGAAAAAAGGAAAGAACACATGATCATCTCATTAGATGACAAAATCCAACACCATTTCATCATAAAAGTCCTGAACAGAATAGGGATGTAAGGGATCTGCCTCAACATGATGAATGTGATTTTCAACAAGTATATGGCCAACGCTAAAATTAGTAATGCTGATTTCTTTAAAACCCGTATTTTTTACTTTCCTTTTTAAAATTATATAAGACAACATGAGTGTGAAAGTACATTTGAATGTTTTAGCTATAATAATGGAAAACCACAGTTAAGATATCCCACTTTACAGTGAGAATGAATAGTTGAAAAAAGACCAAGCCGGGCAGTGGTGGTGCACACCTTTAATCCCAGCACTCGGGAGGCAGAGTCAGGTGGATCTCTGTGAGTTTGAGGCCAGCCTTGTCTACAGGGTGAGTTCCAGGAAAGGTGCAAAGCTACACAGAGAAACGTTGTCTCAGAAAACCAAAAAAAAAAAAAAAGCCCAAATAAATTAATGAGCATGTTTTTTTGTTTTTAGTATGAGCAAAAACTAAGGTCCTCATTGTGGTAAGTACATACATCTAATTTAGTCAGTAAATGCAGCAATATCTTAAGGTCCATCTACACCCTCTATGGAACATTCTGAAAGTAGATAAATCTGCATAGCACATAGACACTTGTCTGCCCATGTTTATTTCAGCATTATTCAGAATACAGAAGATATGGAATCAACCTTTGATGCTCCTTAACAGAAGAGGAAATAAAGAAAATACCTCCTATAAAATTTTGTTTTTATTTCATATAAACAAGGATTCATTATTGCTATTTCCAATTCATTCATAGAATTTGAAATGTTTCATTTCATTAATTAGCACAATTAAATATATACACAGTGATTTCTTTTTTTGCCTTTTTGAGAGAGGGTTTCTTTGTGTAACAGTCCTATCTGTCCTGAAACTCATGCTATAGAACAGGCTAGCCTTGATCTCACAGAGATCCACTTGCCTCTGCCTCCAGAGTGCTGGGTTTAAAGGAGTGTGCTACTACCATCTGACCAAGTGATTTTAAACTATACCATATACATTGATTTTAGAGAACTTTAAATAAATAGCTTATATGAAATTCATAAATGATTAAACCAGTGATGAAAATTAACAAATATGATTACTGGGTACAGAATGCTTTTAGGCATACACAAATTCAGAAGAAAGCCTCAAAAGATTTATATATACATAGTGGAGTTGTCCCCAATTTGAAATAAGTAGATTATGTCATTAGCAGGAATTGAGGATGGAGAAGGATGTTGTGTTAACTAAAGAGACAGACTCTGGAGATTCAGATTTTTCACAGATTATAGATGTGTCAGTGTGCATCTCTTTGGGTGTGCATATATACACACATGACTGCATAAAGAAAGTAGGAGAGGTATTATTTGAGAACAAAAGGCCTGAAGAAATTGGTACTGGTATACTACATGAAGTAAGTATGAAGAAAATATCACACATCTCATAAATTAAACAAGCACTCATAATCATAAAGTGAAAAAAAGTGTTCTAACTAAGAAATGAAATCAGTATTTACATGAGCAATAGATGTGGGTGACGGAGGGGCAAATACCAACAAATGACATGCTACACATGTGTTAATGGCCACAATAAAAGCATTTATGATGTATATTAATTAAAAATCATTATTACACCAAAAACAAAATTGGATACAATCCTGAATCTGGACCACTGGAATTTTAATTTGCACCCTTTAAGAAAGGTGAATTTGCTCTCTCTTCATATGAAAGAATCTACCCTTCACATTCCCCCATATCCACATCTTAGGATGATAGCTCATCCCAGGACCAGAGGTCATGTACATTTTAAATATTTCTATTTGAATGTATAATAAGATGTAGAAGAGGACAGTAGTCCCATTTGCCTCATCTCAAGTACTAAATAAGACCTATCACCACACACAGCAAAGACTTTACCCATATTTTCCTACTTTTCCTGCAGTCCATGTCCACTGAAAGAGGCTCATCATTCCATGCTCATCAGAATACTCTCACACGGGCAGTACATGTTCTAGAATGCAGACTAAGTAGATGACTAGGAAAATGGTGTAAGGAGGTCACATCCCAGTTTCTATTTGCTCATCAGATACTCAAAATAGTCTTCTTTGCAGCCACTACTGGATTGTAAAATGAGCAAAAACAAATTAGGAAATCAAAGATAAAGAAGATGAAACTGATTTTTTGAAATGTATTGATTTGTGAGAACTGAGGATCATGGAGGAATATCATGTTTTAGAAATCAAATATTCAGCTTGTCTTTTCATTAATAATGTTTGATTGCGAGGAGGAGAAATGCTATGTCTTACATAATATATGAAATGAGGAAGAGTGGTCTGGTGTTTTCTCTGGATCTTGTTAAATATTTAAAAATCAACATTTAATGTAAAAATGAACTGTGATTCTTTGATGAACTGGATAGTTTTGGAACAGCAGAATTCAGGAAATTTCTGAATGTGGCCTGATTACTGGTTCTCAAGAGAGTAGAAACACAGGATTTAGTAAATATTCTGTACCTGTCATTTTTGTAGCATAGGCCCCACTGTACATGTTCTGTGGAACTCAATTGCTACAAATAAGAATTTGCTTTACCCTGACAAGAACTTTGTGATACAATGCCCAGTGTGTAACCACGGATTCTGACTTTTTGAGTAGTCCTCCTGAACTAATAATGCATGTCTCACTGTGGATCATCTATTAAATTCCATGACAACCCATTTAAGGCATTAACATTAATGGGTTGTTGAGGCAGTCATGGTCCAAATTTTCCCAAGATGGCATCCTGCCAGGGGCATTAGTTATCACAAAGATGAGTGATGTCATGACACTGCGTGAACTCTCCTCATATATATTTATCAACCAAATTTAATCACGTGGACTGACGATATCAGATGAAGAGAAGAGAGTGTCAGAGATTGCTCAAGCAGTGAGGAAACACCAGCAAAACCAAAAAGCATCATAAATGCACAGGTGTCTCCTCATCGTCCACAGAAAGAAAAGCAGATGGGCATACATGACTGCACATTTGATGTGCTTATCTGCATGGCATGTCAGAATTGGTACTGCTCAGGCATACAGCTGGACATATATGTTCATTTTTACTTTCCTCTTCTTGCTCGTGAGCATTCCACTTCTTGTGTCCAGTTTCATTCATCGCAGATGCTCCTGGAGAAGAAAGCAGAAAGAAGAGAAGGATGGAGACGTGGTGCAGGTTGTGTCTTCTCCCTGGCAGCAGTGCCTTGGCCAGTGGAAAAAGAGTATTTCAACAATGTTTTGAATATTCTTTTGTATGTACTCTGAAACGTTACCATGAATATTTTATGAGGGCTAGAAGAAGTGGATCAGAGCAAAGCTTTGAATCTTCTCCCCTATTTTCCCAACCTGCCCATCAATAAACAACCCAAAAATATTTTAGAGACTCAATGCTATTTTGTAATTTTATTTTGTCCAGAGTGTTTCTTGTTTTTCTCTCAGTTACAGCTCCAACTTACATGGCTGGAAGCTGAGTTAAGAAAAAATGCTCTACCTTGTTCTATCACATATAGCCCTCCTCTTCACAGTTTCCATAGCACAGGAGCAAGTGATGACTTATCAAATGGATCACCATTTTATATCAATTAGTATCATCCTAAGTGGATACAAGTAAACAGCCATAGAGTAGAGTCAGCTGATGGTCCTTCCATCAGTGTGTAGGGCCTAATACATATGCTAGGACAACTAATATTTGTGGCACATTTAGCTGCAGAGAATTTTCACACAGATATACAGTTCCTATTTCTGATGCTCTGAATGTGGTTACACTATGTCTTCTGAAGCCTCATTGAGAACAGAAGTAGGAGACATGTTCATTGTGAACATCATGTTTTCCTATTCCTCCGTGCTTCACTTACATACATGAACAACCCCTGGCCTTTAATTTCAAAGTCCAGTTCTTCACTCTCTCTTTAGTAAAGGAGGAATGTGTGAACTGTATATGATATGTTTGCATTCTTTGAAAAGTGAGTCTGTCACTTCTCTTGTCACTTGCCTGAGTGACAGCTGTGGCATGAGGTACTTGGCAACACTCAAGAACAGGGTTAGAGAAGGTACCTACTTGCACATCTTTGCCATTATTTAAGAAGCATGGGTCTTTTCTCTTTGTATCTAAGTTTTTTATTCTCTGACACTTACATTCCAATTACCTCTTATGTTTGCTTTTGATAATTTTGCTAAATATATCTGCGTATTTTGCCAAACTTGGCGTAATACACATTTCATTTTGTAGATTGTTGATGGCTGTTATCAAACAGAGCACTTCAGTTCACTGGGCCACTCTGACGGCTCAGGTACTTGGTGTTTCTGAATGTTTAGTGTGTAGGAGTTAGTGTTTGAGCTTCACAAGTTCTAGTCTCAAATTCCTGTTGTGTGATACTGAAATTTTCAATTTTTTTGTGTTACAATAAAGAATATATTAAAATTATTTTTATTTTTAAAATGTACAGGTAAATTTCTATTTTTATACATAAAAAACACGGTGGTACAGCTTTGAAGTGGAAATGAGATTGTATTTAACTCTGAGTGAATCATTCAGAATGAAGGAGTATGTTTGATATTTATTGGTCAGTTGATATGAAATGACTATAAAGAAACATAAGTTATTATTCTTCCCACATAACAGAAACACAAATTGGTATTGTTCACTCACAACTGACTTGTAACTCATTTTGTATTACAAAAATACCCTCATAAACATTTTTCATACATTTTACACTTTATAGTCTTCTATTTTACAAAGATTTAATATTGGCATATACAAATTTCAGTAGGATGCTGATTCTGTGTTAGTGTAAGTGGAAAGACAGTCATGAGATGTTTTCTAGAAAAAACATTATGTTGATCAAATATAACAAGTGTGAATATATGGCATGCCTAGGTAAACATAAAATAGGTGAACAATACTGGGGAGGTAGTAAATGCCCTTAATCTCTGCACTCAGGACCTAGAGAAGGTTTATCCCTGTACATTTGAGGCCAGTCTGCTCTAGAACAAAGTATCATTCAAAAGCATATAATCCATTCCTCACTATGGCCTATGTAAGCATTAGTCCTGTCCATACATACAGGTGAATAGTGACATATGTCTTTACCAAATACATCTCTGGTAGTTAGATTAAATTAAAAATAAATCTCTAAAGGAAAGATTTTACATCTGCACTAAATAAACCAGAAAAACAAAAGAACAAGGCAAAGTGGATATGAGGGTATATGTTAACTAGATTGCCCACTGATTATAAAAAATTATAAGCACAAGAGCCACATGCTGTGCAAACTATTATGTGTTCAAAAGACATTATTTGACTGCCTTAGCCAATTTAGTGACTATCATAAGAAAATATCATAGTCTCATGGATTCACACATTACATGTGTTTTTCATATTGCTTGATAATTCCAAAATGAAGACACGATCAGGATTGCTGTTTGATTAAGTCTGTGTCTTTGTCTTTATCTGCTATGTAAGCACTCCCAAAGCAGAAATGGACACTACTCTTGTGGAAGATGCCAATGGCTCATGCTATTTATGGGAGATACACCCTCATGAATTTAAAAGCTTTTGTAAGCTTCCAGCTTCTTATGTCATTCCATCCTCTGTAGCTAGAGTTTTCCTGCCTGGCCCACAGTCAGGACAAATCTTTGTCACCTGCCAGTCCCATAGCTGTCAGACCCAACCAAGTAAACACAGAGACTTATATTGCTTACAAACTGTATGGCCGTGGCAGGCTTTTTGCTAACTGTTCTTACAGCTTAAATTAATCCATTTCTATAAATCTATAGCTTGCCACATGGCTCGTGGCTTACCAGCATCTTCACATGTTCTTTGTCATCGTGGCGGCTGGCAGTGTCTCCTTCTGCCTTCCTGTTCTTTCTTTTCTCCTCTCTGTTAGTCCCACCTATACTTCCTGCCTAGCCACTGGCCAATCAGTGTTTAATTTATTGACCAATCAGAGCAACACATTTGCCATACAGAACATCCCACAGCAATCCTCAAAGCACAAGACAGTTGTTTCAGTATTATTAAGGGGTGGTTGGGAATACCATCCAGTTCGGGTTGGTCCTTCTATTGACTACAAAAGATTATCTGTAAATCTCTGTCTGTAATAAACACCATACCCTTTTACAGAACACCAACTGAAAACAAACACTTTCCATTGGCCTTGGCTTTTTCCCTGGATGAAGTCAATAGGAACCCTGATCTTTTGCCAAATATGTCATTCGTATTTGAATTCTCTGAAAGTGGTTGTAAGACTCTGTCAGAATTATACAGTCTCATGCCTTTATTTGAAGAAAAGGAAGATCTTCCCCCTAATTATAATTGTAATGAAGAGACTACGTGTATAGTGATGCTGACAGGACCAATCTGGGAAACATCTGCGATGGTTGGGACAAGCCTGGACCCCTACAGATCTCAAGAGGTGAGACATTTGTGGTGTGGGTTTGCAAGAAATCGTGACTCTGTTGGTACCACTCCCAGATGCTAAGAAGAGTGTGAGGAGGATACTAGCCTCACACTTATGTCAGACAATGTGGCTCAAGGGATTTTCAGAGACTTGATGGGGCTTCATTTTCTTTTTTGAAATTGAGATGAGGAAAGAAATAACAGGTAAGAGGATTTTATGGAACTCTTTGTGGAAAGTTGTTTACAAGTTCTTAGGAGTACATGCTACCTCATGCTTCCCACTGTGTCCCAGGTCCTCCAGCTTACCTATGGACCTTTCCATACCATCCTGAGTGATCATGAAAAATTTCGCTATCTGTATCAGATGGCCCCCAAGGACACAGCCCTACCCCTGGCCATGGTTTCTTTGATGCTTCACTTCAATTGGAACTGGATAGGACTGGCCATCTTAGACAATGATCAGGGTACCCAATTTCTATCACATTTGAGAAGAGAGATGGAAAAAAATATAGTCTGCTTTGCCTTTGTGAGCATGATCCCAGTCAAGATGGATTTATACATGTCAAGAGCTGAAGTATATTATAACCAAGTCATGACATCATCCACAAATGTTGTTATCATTTATGGTGACACAGACAGTACTCTAGCTGTGTGCTTTAGAATGTGGGAATCTCTAGGTATACAGAGAATATGGGTGACCACATCACAGTGGGATGTCACTACAAGTAAGAAAGACTTCACCTTTGACTCATCCCATGGGACACTAGCTTTTGCACACCACCATTCTGAGATTTCTGGTTTTAAAACTTTTGTCCAGACACTGAACCCTCTGAAATGCTCAGATGAATACCTCACAAGGCTGGGATGGATGAACTTTAACTGTGAGGTCTCAGCTTCTAAGTGTGAGACACTGAAGAATTGTTCATCCAATGCCTCATTGCAATGGCTAATGGGACAGACTTTTGACATGGCTTTTAGTGATGACAGTTATGACATATATAATGCTGTATATACTGTGGCCCATGCTGTTCATGAGATGCTTCTTCAACAAGTGGATGATGGGAAAGGACACTATGGTAACTGCTTGAAGGTAGTGTGTCTTCTATTGGATTAAATGCTGTGTCATCAATACCATCGCCTTACAGTCTGTCAGATGCCCTGATTTACTTTATAAATATTTAATAAAATAGAAATACTTCTGAAATATTTTCCTGGTAAGGATGTAATCCATAAGTTGATATAAATCTTAATGCAAAACAATGGAGTGGAAAACACAGTTTATCAAGGAATATCAGTGATTATCTTACAGAGCATCTGAATATCATCACCCCTGCTCTATCACTGGAAACATAACAGTCCTTCCTCATTAATCCTCTCCATGAGAAGAAGAGCCCTACTTCATCAATTGTGAAATATGTGGTAATCAGTGTATCAGATGGTTTTTACAAGTGTTCTCAATAGATTCTGCCCCACTGTAGGCTCTGGGGAACGTCTTTGGCACTTTGAGAGTAATTTCACAGGAAACAGTGCTATAATTCATTTCAGAACATACATTTGTATACATGTGTGTGAATGGATTGTTCTCATTGTGGATGGGAGTATGTTTCTGTATCTATGTGTATATCTGTGTTGCTGTGTATATATGTGTTTCTTGCACATATATCTGCATATCTATCTGTCTGTGGAACTGAGCATAATTTTGTCTCATGTCAGTGTCTTTCTGTATGGGAGTTTGCTTCTATGTATAACTTCTGTGTTTGTGTGTGTGTTTTACATTATATGTGTCTGCATGCGACTATTTGTCTATTTTGCATATTGCTTGCACATATGTGTATCTGTGTTTCTTTGTGTCTGTCTGTCTCTTTGTCAATTTGTGTTTGGATGTGAGGATAAATTTGTCTATGAGAATGTCTCTCTCTATGGGTGTTTCAGTCTGTGTATGTCTCCTTGTGTGTATTTTTCTATAAAAGTGTGCATTTGTGTGTGAGCCTGTGTGTTTGGCAGGTTTCTGTTTCTGTGTGTCTATTTGGATTCATGTGCCTGTTTATGACTGTATTTTCATGTGTGTGTCTGACACGCATATATAAGTATGTGTATATTGTATATAGCCGTGTGATATACGTATGTCTCTTTGGATGTGAGTCTTTCTCTCTGTCCATGTGTCTCTCTCTCACTCTGTGTGTGTGCATTTTTCATATCAATGTTTGGCATCTTTATGTATGTCTGTGTTTCTTTTTGGTAGTTTCCTCTGAAAGAATTTAAATTCTAGGAAGGTTATGATACTTTTATTTATCCACTTACTTTTATTACATTTATCCTCTGGGCACCTTCAATAACATTGCTTTTAAGAAGAAATCAGTATATTTTCTAACTTCAAGAACAGGCACATTCACTGTAGAATGCTGTCTCTCTTTCAGTTGCACTCCTTTCTGAGGAAGACTCACTTCACTAATCCTGTTGGAGAAAAAGTGAATATGAACCAGAGAGAAAATCTACAGGCAGAGTATGACATTTTCCAGGTTTGGAATTTCCCAAACGGATTGGGACTTAAGGTGAAAATAGGAGAATTTAGTCCATATTTTCCACATGGTCAACAGCTCCATTTATATGAAGACGTGATTGAGTGGACCACAGGAAGTAGACAGGTGGGTCTGACCTAACTGTAATCATTTCTGATACACAGTGGTAACACAGTCATGTGGGCCCATATCTCCTGCCTTGTAACTAGTGAAAGGAAACAGACTGCCACAATAGGATGCTCTTTCTAGCCTCCCTCTTTATGTTTTTTCTTTTCAGTTTTTGATGTGACATTTTATTAATTCTTTGAAGGTCTCAGACATGCATGCTACCCATACAGTGAATTTTTCTCCTTGCAGAAAATGTTTCTGGTATTTAATATAAAAAGAAAATTGATTGTTACCACTGTATTATATTATTTCCAGTAAAGTGAGCAATATCCTCTTGATGCCATTCTGATTATTACACAATGCTTCTCCTTTTTTTCTGCTGAAAATTTGACATAGATGCTGAAATACTGAGGCTAAATGTGAGGAGGATTAAAGTAAACATTTGCAAACCATTAATTATTATTATATAATTTGCCTTGAGACTTTTTACCAACAGGTTCCTAAATGGTCAACATCTCTAACCACACATTAAGATAATATTTTCATAACCCATTTAAATACCCTATAAATGATAACTTTGTTCTTTCTTTTTTTCCTTCTTTTTCCTATTAAATATCTATGGATGTCTTGTCTGCATGTATCCCTCTGCAACACTGGTATGCCTGGTGCATATAAATGTCAAAATAATGATTTGGATCCCTGGGAATTGGAAATAGTTCAGGGCCACACAGTGGGTGCTAAAAATCAAACTTGGGCCTTTTATCTGATCAGGAATTGTTATAGATAACTGAGCCAATTCTCCAGCCATGAAGCATGTCCTGTGTAAAAGAAATTACTCATTAGAGGAATATTTCTTGATCCCACTTATTCTTTCACAGTTCATCTAAACAAGAGTGTATCTAATTTTCTTATGTGTGTGGAGAGGAGGTAGTAGAAGAAAAATAAATGACTTCTTAAAATTTATAAATGATTTATTCTACTAAAAGTCTAAGGTATGTTATAGGTATGAATTCTGATGTGGGTAGTTTCATGGTATTCAATTCCAAATTTCTGAGTATAAAGTAGCATGAAACTTAAAGGAGTAAACTTCAGAAAAGTTCTCAAGTTTGAAATAAAGTTGTATCTCATAGAGACCAGATAGTTTAAATTCTACAAAATATTCTTTTTTTCAGATTAACAAGGAAAGTTACTATCAGGGAAGAGGACATATGAGCTGAAGGTACAGAAACTGAACTTTCTATCCATTCAGAGAGCAGCAATGAAATTTCAAGTGTGCTCTAACCAAGCTCACTTGAGCATTACAAAAAACATCCAGTGGAGGCATACAGAAGATTAGGAACAATGCAAGCAGTGCTCTACTCTCAGATATTAAATTTTCAATGCAGAAAAAGGAACAAAAATATAAAGAAATCAAATCAATACAAATCCAAATGTCAGACTCATAGGCTTAAATGTGAATATGTTCAAAGACATACTAAAAAAAGAATCCAAAGAATGATTATAACAGTATTCCAGAATATCAAGCAGGACACAAATCACCTCCAGCAGAATGCAATGAGATCACAAAACCTTGCATAAAATAAGGAAATGAGTGAGCATGTGACTAACACCTTTGAAAATGTATAAAATGATGAAAAATTCAAACTAAAATATGTAAAGGAAAGAAAATAAATCAAAAAAATTCTAGTAAAAATTCTCACTAACAAAATATTTCAAGTTGAAGATAATATGGCATACTTGAAAAAAAGGCAAAAGAATTAGAAAACTGATACTGTGACAAAGGTAAAAATAAGGACAAGTGAAAGATATATGGGACTGGGGGGATAGGATTAAAGGATCAAATTTACAAACAATGAGCAGAAGAGAAGGACTTACCAAGACATCTACAGTATATCCAGTAAAATACAATGGGAATTTTCTACAATATAGGAAGACATGTGGACATCTAGAGACAGGAAGCATTTAAATTCTAAACACATATCAGATAGAAACCTCCCCATGACATATTTTACTTAAAATTTGAATTATAAAGATAAAGAAAGAAAACTGAAGGCTGCAGAGAGAGAAACCCATTTCTTAGAAAGGTCCCTTCTAGATAACAGCAGATTCCTTCATGAACTCTGTTAAAAAGGGAGAGTATGAATGATGCAATTCAAGTAGGTAGAGATATAGCTGCCAAACCCTCTTATTATACTCAACAAAGTTATCCTTTATAATCAAAGGAGGCTCCTCATGGGTATAAACTTGACTACATCTGGAATTTACTATTATCGGGTTTTTTTGAGACAGGGTTTCTCTGTGTAGTTATGATGCCTGTCCTGCATCTTGTTCTCTAGTCCAGGCTAGCCTCAAACTCACAGATTTCTGCCTGGCTCTGCCTCCCTAGTGCTGGTATGAAAGGCATGTGCCACTGCCAATCGGCTCATCTCAAATTTATTAAACCTCAAAAATGGAAGGCATACTTGAGAGGTGTTTTTTTATTACTTAATTTCAAGTAGGAAAATACACTTTTGAAAAATATTCAGATCTTTAAGATAGGAAGACATGCCTTATATCGAGTGATGGTGGTACATGCCTTTAATCCCAGCGCTCAGAAGGCAGAGGAAGGTGCATCTTTGAGTTCCAGGGCAGCCCCTGGAATTGTTGAGACCAAGGTTGGATAAAGCACAGGGACAAACAGCCAAACGAATGGAAACACATGAACTATGAAACAATGGCTGAGGGGTCACCAACTGGATCAGGCCCTCTGAATGGGTGAGACAGTTGATTGGCTTGATCTGTTTGGGAGGCATCTAGGCAGTGGGACCGGGTCCTGTGCTCATTGCATGAGTTGGCCGTTTGAAACCTGGGGCCTATGCAGGATCGCTTGGCTCAGCCTGGGAGGAGGGGACTGGACCTACCTGGACTGAGTCTACCAGGTTGATCTCAGTCTGTGGGGAAGGCTTTGCCCTGGAGGAGGTGGGAATGGGGGGTGGGCTGGGGGGAAGGTGAGGGGGGCGGGAGGGGGGAGAACAAGGGAATCTGTGGCTGATATGTAGAACTGAATTGTATTGCAAAATAAAAATAAAAATAAATAAATAAGTAAATAAAAATTAACAGTAATTTATAAAGAGAAAAAAAAAAGAAAAGAAAACCACAACATAAAAGGAATATTTATAGGTAATCATATTGTGTAGAAAGTGAAAGAGGCCATGCATAGGAGACACTGTGATTTTTGACACAGAACTCAATACTGAACAAAGGATGCAGAGTGAGAGTGCAACAATTAGCAACTGTCTTCAGAAGTATATAGATCCCTATCACCAGGTTTTGATTATACAAAGTCTTTTTTTATTATAAACTTTAAGAAATCCTTTAATTAACTTAAACTATCTAACCTTTATTCGAGTTCCCCAAATACTTGCAGCCTTTATAAGACATTTTGATCTCAGGAAACTGTGGGAGCCCGATCTCGGGTTCCTCGTGGCTTTATGCAGCAGGTCCGCATAGAGGATGATTAGGGCCACGGGTCTGAGTACAGGTCTCTGAGATGGTCTGCACTTGGCTGTGCTGGGGGAGGAGGTCTTTTGCTCCACCCCTTGGCTTCTCTATAAAAACCCTGGGGCAGAGACAGTCAGGGCCCATTGGAATAAGTTCCAGGCCCTCTCGAGGATATCCTTTATTTTCTATCTGTTTATCTCCACAAGATTCTCTGCAATAAATCCTTCTATCTAATATTTCCTGCTGCTTGCACTCAAGAAAACTCTGGGGAACTGTGGGGGTGGTGGGTAAACACCCCACAGAATGGCGCCATGAACAGGGACTAAAGAAAAGAAGAAAAGAGACTAAAGAAAAGAAAGGCGGGACTAAAATAAGGGGGGAACAAAGACAAATGAACAGGGACTAAAGACAAAGTAATAGGGACTAAAGATAAAGGAAAATAATAGTTTTATTACAGTGTTTTTGGCGAAAGTGTGGGTCAGCCCTGCCAGTGGAAAGGCATGCCGGTGTTATGGAAAATATATATTATATATATCTATCTATCTCTCTCTATATATATTATTGAGAGGCAGTGGTTTTATCCTCGTGAGAAAAGGAAAGCAGACTGGAAGGATGTCCAATGCTGCAGTAAAATTCTCTTCTGTCAAAATTTTCTATATTCTATCCCTTTCTCAATTTCTATCTGTGAAAAATAAGTATAAGGCATAGCATAGTAATATAGTGTAGGAAAAACTTAGAAGTATAAGATCATGTAGAAAAAAAATAAGGCAACTAGACAGATAAACTCTACAATTTACTAACTTTGGGGGCTATAAACGCAAACAGAAAAAATCTTTCTTTGGGCTTTTTGGGTAGTAAAAAAGATCTTCTTTGAGCTTATGGGGAAGAATAAGTTTCCTATGGAAGCTTTTGACCTGGGGACAGCTGAAATGCAAAGTCCGAGCAGCAAGAGAAAGTAATTTCTTCCTGAGGCAAAAATGGGGGTGCAAGAAGTCAAAGTTTAAAGTTGGGAAGTTTTGGGAAAAGTTGGTCTTTCTTTCTACAGGGGAAAAAAAATCTTTCTCCTAAACTATAAAGCTCTTCTTGGAAAACTTGGGGGAAAAATCTCTCTAAAAGCCTTAATCTTTCTCAAACTAAAAGCTCTCAAACTTAAAAACTAAAGCCTTTAACTTTCTCTCTCAGAAGGACAAAAATCAGAATCACCTGAAGATATTAGTATGGGGACCACCTGTGATTAGCTCTAAAGGAAAACAACAAACCTCTTAAGACAGCAAAACCTAAATTCTTTCAAGCTTTAAAAATTCTCCCTGCAATGCAGGAGGCAGGGACAAGTTCCTAAAAACCTCTTCTAAGCCCTGTCTCTTCAAACTAGTAAAAGACAGTGGGTCAGAGTACCCTGAGGGAAACGCTTGGGAGAGTGTGGGTAAAAAGCTACAGAGAGCCCAAAAGGGCAGGAAACTTTACCTGAGAAAAGCAAAAAAGCCAAGCTTTTCAGTTACAGCTGAGCTGAGGCATCAAGGGTTTTGTTTCTGAGTGAGCATTTCAGAATGACAAACAAGGTGCTCCTAATGGTCCTAATGCAAAGATCCCCTGAAGCAATGCAAACTGTTAACATTGTATCCTTGCTTCTGAGCAAAAACCCAGAGGCGACTGGCCAGCGTCTCTGAGTTGGAGTGCATTTCGGGGATACTAGGGTTCCTGCAGTGGTAAACTTCCCGGAGCACAGAGCTGAGGCAGGAAGGTGGAGGACCCAGGGAAAGATTGCTAATGAACAACCAAAGCTAAAGCCGGTGGGAATGGCACAGTTGTCCACTTTCCTACAAGTCCTGGGTTGATAGGTCCACAGCTGCAAAAAGGAAATCTGAGAAAAACCTTTCCTATCAGAGTAAGGACCTTCCTGGGAAAACAGTAAAGCTGAACTGTATCTGAAGCAGTTGTGCTGCTGAGTCAGAATGCTTACTGGGGAAAGAGCCCAGCCAGGGCAGAACAGAAGTATCCAGGAGTAAAGCTTTCTTTTCTGTCAGAGAAAGCATCTCTTTGAGAAAAGCTTTGTTTCAACTGACTCCCTGAGATGAGGGAGTGTAGCCCTAAGGGGTGATTGCCTCTGGCATAAGCTCTGTCCTTGAGCACCCAGACAAACACAACCCACTGGGGGACTGGGCCAGTTGAAGGTCTAATGAAACAAAACACCTGTCTTAATGTGAGTTTAGAGGTGGCAAAAACCTCCCTTGTTAGATTTTCAGTCTGTATGCAAACCAGACCCCAAAAACAGAAACAGACAAAAAGTCCCTACCTTCAGTAGCAGGGAAAGCCGCCACTGTAGTGTCGGAAACTGTTTCTGGGGTAGAGGGGATAAACTGAGACCAAACTGGGATGTGTCTGGGAGAAAGACTCTGAAGAAACAGAAAAGGGACATAATCCTCCCCAGAAAATGCATGACCTTAAAAAGCTGCTAGAATTTGAGGCAGATTTGTGGGGAGAAAAAAAAAGCCCCTACCTCCAAAAGCAGCTAGCAGAGGTACAGAACTGCAGACAGATATCTGAAGCTCTGCATCTGTAGGGCAAGGAACAAGTAAAATTAGAATAAAATCAGTGGGAGAAAATCTCTCTGAAGGAGCTATGGAAAAGCTGTTGTAAATGCTTTGGTTTTTCACTGACTGGCTAAGACAAGCACAAGCCCTGAGGAAAGTTGCTATCAGAAATACCAGCCTCAATGTGTGCTACCTAGGCAGGTGCAGTTCTGATTTGGGGGCCAGTGTCAAATGAAGGAGAGACACCTGTTGAAGCCAGTTGAGGAGAGATTAGAAATCTCCCAATGTGCAATAGCTGAAAATGTAAAATGCTTGTTCCAATCTCCTGTTTCAAAAGGAAAAAACTTTGTTCAAACCTCCCAGGCAAGAATTTGTAAGCAAGTCTGGTAAAAAAGAACTTAGAAGTTGACTCTCAGACCCAAAAAGAACTATGGGAAATGAAGTCCAAAAGCTAGCTTGCAATAAGGGACTGATATAAGGGAAATGCATTCTGGGAAATGTAGTATTTCAGCTAAAGATGGTGATACTGTTCAAAAACTTTTCATCTCAGAATGAAGTTTCTTCTCAAAGCAATGCTAGAAAGCTTAATCTTACCTCTTGAGAACTCAGATCAGACAAAAAGCTACCTTTACGAGCAAACAAGCCCCTTTAAAATTCTTGAGAAAGCAGTTTATACACTGAAAGTTGTCTTAGATATGAAGAAACTTATGTTGAAATTAAAAAAAGTTCTTTGCCTTTTGAAAAACTGCCTGCAATGAGTAATTCCTTTGCAAATCTAATAAGGAGACAAGGACACAAGCATTCAAAAAGAAATGACTGCTTTATAGGTGGGAAACAAACTTCAGAAAATGTAGCTGTCTTAAAAAGAGTTGCTTCATCTGAAAGTTCCTTATTAGAAATCAGTGCTAAATATCACAGCTGCTAATATCAGGAGTTAAAGCTAATGAAGTGAAAATACTAAATACAGTTTGGAGCTGTGCCACTTGTGACTTTACTAGCTCCTTTAGAAAAATACTTTATATCACCTAATAGCTGTGCAGTATTTGGTGAAGAGCTTTCCAGCAGTTAAATACAGTAATTTCACCCTCAGCGTGAAGTGACGTTTTTCTGTAGAACAAACCAAAAGTACTGCTGTAATAGAAACGTTTGTCTGAATTGAAGTACTTAGGGGAGCTATTATGAATTTGGGTGAAGGGACAGCCTCTAGTTAAAAACCATTTACTGCTGACAGTGCATCTCTGCCAATTCAGAAAGGCTGAGAGAACTCGGCAACTTTGGAGTGTGGCTTCATTCTGGGAAAGTTACAGTCCCCTAGCAACAACTATCACAATTCTAACAACAGCACTCACTAAATTCCAGTGCTTTATAACAAAGCTGACTATAAACTCTAAACTTTAGAAATGATGTATGTACTTCCTGTCTAGTTAAGAGAATCTTTCTAATACAGATAGTGATAATAATTAAGAGTAAGAAGTAGAAAAAAAGATGAAAATAAGATATGTGAGTTTGTAAAAATTCTCTTGTTAGATCTCTGTTAAGAAATCTTTAGGTGTTTGCAAAGTTAAATATATGCCAATGGTAGCCCTATATAAGTTTGTAAAATAGATCTATAGAGTTCCTTTAATAATATAAGCTTGCAAGAAGAATCTAAGGTAGTCCTAAGACATGTAGTAATAAGCTTGTAAGAAGTAAAGATGCTAGTTGTAAATGTAAGTTTAAATAGGAAATAAGATGGAATGAACATAAGAAATACATAAGAAGTAATAAGAAATATATTTGCTAAAGTTGTTCTATAGTTTCCTTAAGGAGTATAAATAAGTAGATATTAATACGTTATATGTGAGTTTGTAAAAAAAGTGTAAATGTTGAATGTGAGTCTAAATGCTTTGGAAGGCAAAAAAATGTTATATGTGAGTTTGTGAAAAAGTGTAAATGTTAAGTATGAGTCTGTTAATGTATATGGTGAAAGAACCTGGGACACAGAAGGTAGTGTCCTAGCAGACTGCAAAGCAGGCAGTCTGAGCGGTTTTAAAAAAGTTCCAGAAGCCGCTAAGAAGCTAAGAATGGCAGACGCCAGAACCAGCACAAGGCATCCGCAGCTGAGATCCGTGGAAAACCGAGGCAACACAGAAAAACCTGAGCTAACATCAAAAACTGTGCGGTTTAGAATATTACTGTGTCTAAAAAGGTCTCTGTGAGGATAAAAGTTGCAGAGATGCTTGTTTGAACTAAAATTGTTAACAGCAAAAAGTTTTGGTTGTAAAACATCTCTTCATATTTGGAAGTGAAAGCCTGATACCAGAATTTACTTTTTTAAACATTTTGAACTTAAAATAATGAGATAAAACTACAAAAAGATTTTTGTTATGAATTTCTTCATATTTGGAAGGCTAGTATCAGAATTTATCATTTGAATTTTGGGACTTAATGAAATAAATAGAGATTTCATTGCAATGGGACAATTTTGAGTTTATTCATAGTAATGACCTAGGAACTGTTTGCTGGAATTGGGTTAAAAATGGAACTGTTTAAATGAAGAAATTTATTTCTACCTAGAATCAAGATGCAGTTTTGTGTATGCATATATGCTTTATTAACTGGTGATTCATGAATTGTTTTGTGGAACTGTTTATGTAAAAATGGAATTACTTATGGAACTGGTTTTGTGTTACAAATGGAAGTGTTTAAATAAAAGTTTGGGTTTTATAACTAGGTTTGAGATTTTGCTTAAATTATAAAGGGGAGAGTTAATATTCCTTAGTCTAATTTCAAAAATTGAGTGGATTAATGTCATGTTTTGTTAGTAAGAAATGCAAATGGGGTATATTAAGAGACTACTTTTAAAGTGTAAAAAGCTTTTTTAAGAAACTGCTTTTGGATGTTCTGCTAAGTTTTCAAAGTGTTAATGGTTAGATTGAGAAGATTGCTTTTCAAGATGGGTTTGTAGGAATTGTATGAGTTTGGGTTCCTCTAACTAGGTTTGAGATTTTGTTTTAAATTATAAAGAAAAGGAGGAGTTATGAGTGGAATTAAGGTTGAATTATGTTTGCAGAAATTATGTTTAACCTATTGATATTAATGCACCCTGGTTTTGTGGAGTTAAGGAAATATTTAAGCTTGATGTGAATACATCGAAGTTTTTCCTGTGTTCTGTTAGCAAGAAAATTCAAATGATTGAGTTAAAGTTGTAAGACGGAGAAAATTGTTAACTATATATAGCACCATATATGCTAATTCAAATGGTTCTCTTAAGAGTTTGCTTTGAGTTGTAAGATTGAGAGAATTGTGACTATGTATAGCAATATTTATGTTAACCTGCTAATGGTAATGATGAAGCTAAGGGATTCTTTAAGTTTGTAGTCACCTTAAGAGTATTTGGTTTAGAAAGGGCTTGAGGCAGCTAAGACTGGTGTAGTCACCTTGGACCTAGTTCAAAAGAGAAATGCCATCTTTATCATCCTCTACTCCCATACTGGGAGGTGTAACAGCTTGGAGATTGCTGTAAGCCATTAATAGTTATTTTTTATATATTAAGAAAGGGGGACCTGTGGGAGCCCGTTCTCGGGTTCCTCGTGACTTTACCCAGCAGGTCCACATAGAGGATGATTAGGACCACGGGCCTGAGTGCAGGTGTCTGAGATGGTCTGCACTTGGCTGTGCTGGGGGAGGAGGTCTTTTGCTCCTCCCCTTGGCTTCTCTATAAAAACCCTGGGGCAGAGACAGTCAGGGCCCATTGGAATAGGTTCCAGGCCCTCTCGAGGCTATCCTTTATTTTCTATCTGTTTATCTCCACAAGATTCTCTGCAATAATTCCTTCATTCTAATATTTCCTGCTGCTTGCACTCAAGAAAACTCTGGGGAACTGTGGGGGTGGTGGGTAAATGCCCCACAGGAAACATTCCACCTAAAGCTCCATACATATCAATCCAGCACTTCCTCACCACAAATGCACCAGGCTCTGCCTATTTAGCTGTTTTACTCTTCTTCATTTTGTTTGTCATGCTTTGCAGTGGTATTTACTGGAGTTCATGTTTCCTATCAGAGATTTGAAGAGATATTTCCCACGTTTCAGATCTTCATTTATCCCAGCTTGCTGCACTAACCATAAGCAAACTGAGGAGGAAGGGTTAGTTAGGCTCATGGGTTACAATAAAGGAAGACAAAGTAGAAACCTGGAGACTGCAACTAACCTCTTTAGGAACAGTGTTTACTGGCTTGCTCTGCTAGATATCTCCTACAGGCCTGCCTAGGGACAGCACTCCCCACAGTGGACTGGGCACTCCTACATCAATTACCCATTAGTAAAAATGCATAAATAATATGACAGCAGCTAGTTCCTTGGAGAGATATATTTTAGTTAGGTTTCCCTCTAACATTTCAATGGTCGTTCTGTCAAGGTGATGAAAATTAACTAGAAAAATAAGTTTACACTCCATGATGTTTGCTCACAGCAACAACCCATTTTTTCCCCTAAATTTCTAAGATTCAGAAGCTACCCAACTTCACATCAGATTGTTTTCATACATTTACTTGTTGGGCATTATAAAACATACTACGTTTAATGTGGTCACTCATTTGGTGTATGTAAAATAAGCTTATCAATATTTAAAAATGCTAATATTATATAATTATGGAAGGAGTAGGTAAAACTCCTGATATCACCATGTGTCTAATTTTCCTCAGATGCCACCCTCTGTGTGCAGTGCTGATTGTGGTCCTGGACTGAGGAAATTCTTGCAGGAGGGAATTGCAGCCTGCTGTTTTGATTGCATCCCCTGCCCAGAAAATGAAGTTTCTAATGAGACAAGTGAGTGTTTGCTGCTAAGATAAATCTTTCACGTAGATCATCTTCTCCCAAACACACTGGGATGATCAAAGGTTCTAAAAGACATCTGTAAAAATAAACCATATCACTTTCTCAAGTTAGTTTTTATTGGACTATGATCATTAACAATGTCACTTTAAATAACATGTTATGCCGACATACATCTTTGACTCATTGAAAATCATTGTAGATGATCTTTTCTCAAAGAAACAGTTTTGATAATAAAACTATAACGTGAGGGAATTCTGCACAATGTCTTAACTAGTGACTAATCTTTTCTGGAACTACATGTAGATTTGTTTCCAGTCATAAACCTTCAATAATACTTTTTCTATTTCTATGTCTGTATGTGTCCTTACATAAGATTATAGGTTCCATGTACATGCAGGAAATCAATGGAGAACAGACTAGTGTATCAGATACATTGAGCTCTTTCATGTGGGTACTAGAAACAAAATCTAAGTCCTCTGTAAGATTAATGAAGAGTGGAAATAATTACTTGTAATATTATAAGAAACTGTTCTCTATGATAAAGAAGATTTCAAGCAATATCCAGAGAGCCCCCTTTTCAAAGGTTCAATGTCATTTGTAATCTAGGGAATTGTGGATAAGTGTTAGCACATAATGTAGAAGTATTGAGTCCTATAGTCAATTTGTTTATATAGAGCACACAGTTAATAATGCCAAAAGTAGAAGATTAAAATGGTTTTGTATGAAAGCAACAAGCCACAGTTATTTCAAATGGTGTTGTCACCTACACAGCCCATACTTGTCAAATGATTATTTGTTTAGAGGTGGTTACATAAAAATGGCAGCTACATAGATTTTCTCTCATTTTGCCTGTTATCCTATATAATGAAAGACCTTAAAGGACATTTATGGCCATTAAGGTGCTTCAGAAATAGTATCCCTTGCTCCTAAATCTGATAATGAGTTCATTCCTAGGACACATGTAGCAGGAAGAGGTTTCCAACCCCTAGAGGCTGTGTTCTGATCTTTATGGACTCACACATACAACATACTCCAAATTAATTACACACTATAATGAAACTGTTTTAAATATAAAACTGTATAAGAGTAAAGGGTATTTACAACAATAAATAAAACAACAATTAACCAAAAATTTAATTATTTCTTTAATTATGTATATGTATGTGAGATGGGTGGTTATGCATACACAATTGCAGGTGCATGTGAGAGGCATCCAAGGCCCCCTTATTTAGAGTTACAGCCAGTTGTGAGACACCCAAGATATGTTCTTGGAACTGAATACAGTTCTTCTGCAAGAGCAGTACATTCTCCTCACAACTGAGACAACTTTCCATTCCACTAAACAAATTAACCAATAACATGGGTCCATAAATGCATTGTTCAAGAAAAAAAGACTTAAAACCTAGAAGCATGTCATCAATCTATTCAATTATTTGATGATTCAGAGCAAATATAGTCTCATTTCAAAAAATTTCCACGGTAAAATTTACAACTTATGGATGCGAAACTATTCCTCAAAACAAACCTTCTGTGCTATCATTCTTGCTTGAGTGTTCTTCTTTTATTATGATCATGGTGTTATATCAATATCTACTTCACACTTGAGTACACTCACATAGTCTGGGTCTCATATAGACAGAAATTAGTGAAGGATGAAAGTGGTTGTCTATTCCCAAAGGTGATGGAATCAAGAGGTAAGGCTTTTAAATAAGTATATACACAGGTTTCTACCTTCAAGATAGGGTTACTCCTATTTATGAACAAGACTCAGGGATAAAGCATTCCCAATGCCAGGTGAAAACACCAACTGAGGACGTATTTATTTATTTATTTATTTATTTATTTATTTATTTATTTATTTTCACTTTAAAACATTAAAATTATATTTATGTAACATTTGTCTCTCATTTTCATTTTCCTGTTTTCTTCATATAAATCCAATCACTCTCATATTTGAGCTCTGTTGTTACTTTTACATGTAGATACACATATACATATACAACACACACACACACACACACACACACACACACACACACACACACACATAGATTTTGAAGGAACTCTAGTGAGACTGATTATGGCAAATATGGTTCTAGCAAGTTCTGCACTTCTCCTCCATTCCTTTTTCCTTGCTAAGATCCATTAGATTCCAGTGATAGTTTGAATGAAATTGGCCCCATCAGAGGGTGTGGTCTTGTTAGAGAAGGTGTAGTCTTATTGGAGGAAGTGTGTCACTATGGATGCAGACTTCAAGGCTTCTTAAAATCTTAAGCCATACACAATGAGAGAGCTTACTTTATATTGCCTATGGATCAAAATATGTAAAATACTCAGCTTCTTCTCCAACACCATGTCTGCATAGCAACATGCCCTACCATCATGGTAACAGACTGAGCCTTTGAATTGTAAGCCACTCATTTAAATGTTTTCCTTCATAAGAACTATTGTGTCTTGTATAATATTAGAAGGACTAGCCTTAATATTATACATCCCAGGGACTCAGGAGAGAGAACTAGAAACAGCAAGAACTATTTTCGGGAAATAGAATCTCAGTACACTGAGCTCTTAGTCCAGGTTTATTCTTTCCAATCTTCTCCATCTTCCATGTCCTGGGAGTCCCAGTATACTTACAAGCAGTAGTCCCTTGGCTTCCAGGCTTCCAGGGTCAAATGGAGGGGTGATAAGAATCATATAGGGGGGCAGAAATTGTTAATTATCAATTGCAACCCAAAAGGGAAGTGACTAATGGGGAAATGAATTAACTAAATGCTAAGTTTAAGTAATATCTAAGAAGAGGGATCTTATGTGCTCAACTATAATCTTAAACTTGATTGGTAGAAATGTTAAGAATTGATAAGTTACTAGGTCAATGGGAGAAAATAAAACTACTTCCTTTGTTCCTGTGGCTCCTGTCTGTCCAAACTATCTGCTGTTTTTTCTGCAGGGTCCGGGAAAGTGTGATCAGTTGCTAGGCAACCTGTGTACATCTAGATGCCTCTGATGATAGTCAAAGAGAGATCTGGAACTAGAGGTAAGATTTTGGAAAGCAGGTAGTGAAGCTTATTTGGCATATCTGCCAGGCCTTCTCAAACAGCTACTCTGGATGCTTAAGTCTGTTCTTAGAGAGTACAGAGGTATCTCTGATAAGGTACTTTCCTTGATCTGTGAATGGACCTGGCCGGATGCTGCCAATGATGACAATTACAAGGAGGCTTCAACTGGGGTTCTGACTGTGCATAGCTGTCAGCACATAAGGTTATTTTAATATTCCTAGAAGTGATTAGGTAAGGAGTTAGAGTTCTATAAAGCTAGGAAGGCTGTAAGAAAAGGAAGGTCTGAGCTAAATTGTGTGAAGCTATTACTTAAGATCCACCAGAGCTAGGCGGTGTCTCTGTGTAGAAATGACCTTAATTTAGGATACTTACTGTGTGGTGGTTTGGACTGTTGTTCCTGTTAGTCCTTTAATGTGGTTAAGGGGGAATATCTGGTTCTAGTGCAGAAAGGGAAGAAATGGATGGGCTGAAGGGAAGGAAGCCTTTTCTGGAGATGGTCTCTAGATACCTTGAATGTATATGTCCAAAAAGGAATCAGTTCACACTGTTAACAATTCTTAGGGAAAAATCAATTGGGAAAACTATGAAAGCACACATGATTCTCATAAGAGAAGACAGCTGATATATAACAAGCCAAATAATACCAAATGCTCCTTGGAATTTGGCTTCCTCTGAAGGAATTCATTGATCCCTTCAGGTGGTGGCTTTGCCATAACCAGCTGAGTTCTTATAATATATTCCTCTGGCCCATAGCAACTGTGGTCATGGTTCACTTTATAGCAACAGAAATGAGGCTACATTCCTAAAGATAGCCACCAGGGTCTATTCCCTTATTTGGTGCTTTCTCCTCCTGAGACTGACTATCAAGGTCTAGCTACTAAAGTATTGAAGTACAATTAGCAAAAACTGCCTTGTGGCTCTCCTAATTAATATATCCAATCAGAATTAAACACTTCATCATAACATGGGGTTCCCATTTTTTCTTTATACACTGCCTTTTTCCTAAAGGCTACATCTCTGTCCTCTCTATTCAGAGGCAGTTCTTTGTCCTCCCTGTCCAAAAACCCCTTCCCCAACTCTCCTGTTGCCTTATCCTTCTCTTTCATTCTCTATCTCATGATTTTGCTTCCTATTTCCTGACCATTGACATGTGGTGCAAACAAATATACTTTGTGTTGAGAACTTGGTCTTGACATGTCATGTGCAGATGCCAAGGGTCACTACTGATTCTGTCTAGTATTTCCTCTATGTCGATGGGTTTGGGCTGGTAAATTGATACTAGAAAGTGTACTAGAGGACCTGTCCAAATAGAAAACACAGTCTCCTTCAATTACAAAAACAACATTCATAAAACAGAGAAAAAGACATCAGGAGGCACTACAACCATGGAATCTAAGACTTTACAATAATGGTTAATGATTTTACTCTCTGTCAATTTACCAGTTGAATTTTTTTCTTCATAGCATTCAGAATGTACTGAAATGACATGTGCTTTCTGATAATATAGCAAATGGCATCCTCAACACAGTTAAATAGACAACATAATGATTGTTTAATTTAAATCCTCATAAAATAATGAGTGAGTATTTTGAAATGGAAGCATTGGTATGCAGCAATGTACTTCAATTACATCATCAGAAACAAATGAAGATATTGCAATGCTTCTTCAACACACTTAATTGTAATATGTGAAGAAATGACTGAAGCTGTATTAATCATATTTTTCTTTCTCCATCAGATGTGGATAAATGTGTGAAGTGTCCAGAGGACCAGTATGCCAACAGAGAGCAGGACCTGTGCATTCACAAATCTGTGATCTTTCTGAACTACAAAGATCCCTTGGGGATGACTCTTGCCTCAATGGCCTTGTGATTCACTGCATTCACATTTCTTGTTCTGGGGGTCTTTGTTAAGCACCATGACACTCCCATTGTGAAGGCCAATAATCGTAATCTTAGTTATATATTGCTCATCTCACTCATGTTTTGTTTCTTGTGCTCCTTTCTTTTTATTGGCCAACCCAACACAGCTACCTGTGTCCTGCAACAAACCACATTTGGAGTTGTATTCACTGTGGCTGTTTCCACTGTGTTGGCCAAAACAGTGACTGTGCTTTTGGCTTTCACAGTCACAGCCCCTGGAAGAAGGATGAGGTTCTTCATGATTTCAAGGGCACCCAACTACATCATTGCCATATGTACTCTCATCCAAATTATTCTTTGTGCAATCTGGCTGCTAATTTCTCCTCCCTTTATTGACACTGATTCACACTCTGAGCATGGCCAAATCATCATTGTGTGCAACAAGGGCTCAGTTACTGCATTCTACTGTGTCTTGGGATACCATGGCTCCCTTGCCTTAGGGAGTTTCATTGTGGCTTTCTTGGCCAGGAATCTCCCTGACAAATTCAATGAAGCCAAGTTGCTGACCTTCAGCATTTTGTTGTTCTGCAGTGTCTGGGTCACTTTTCTTCCTGTCTACCATAGCACCAAGGGCAAGGTCATGGTGGTAGTGGAGGTCTTCTCCATTTTGTCCTCAAGTGCAGGTCTGCTGGGATGCATCTTTATCCCCAAGTGCTACATAATTTTGTTAAGACCAGAGAGAAATTCTCTTCAAAAGTTAAGGGAGAAATCATCTTACTGAATACTCATTTCATAAATTGTTACTGAAAACTGTAGTGATGGTACCTGTTGTGATATAAAGCAGGATGTATGCATTAGCCAGTGATTATCATTGTTTCTTCTAATGATAATGCCCCGAAATATCATGTATACTACTTTACTGTATATTGTGTTCTATAATCTTCCACTCAGACACATATTTTACAAGACGTGATTCTTGGATATTAGTGCATAACCGGTGTGTTCTCATATTTTTCCAATGCAAAGTAGTATTTAAAATAAACTCCAAGGAATTCTTTTAATAACTAAATTTCTTAGTGTCTTTTAATGTAAGAGAAACAGAGAAAGTTTGTTTTAGAGGAAATGAATGTTTTCAGATGATGAGACTAATTACCCCTTGTGGAAGTGACAAGAGAAGCCTGTTGCATCCTGGGAGTTAGAGGAGTAAAATTTAGGAGAAAGAAAGATATTTTGTTAAATAGATAGAAAAAATATCATGAAAAATGGAGAGATGTATCAGCATTTAAAATCATATATGGCTTTTTCAGAGGAGATGAGTTCACTATCAAATCCACATATCTTACAATTCATAGGCACCTCTAACAATAGTGCCAATGGATCAGATGCCTTTTCTGTCTTCCAAGAACACTTACACACAGGTGTGCACATAAGAGCACACTCAAAATGCACACATACACATAATAGAATTAAATGAAAATTTTAAATTGAAGTTTACATAGCACTACAGTGGAACACTGGTTTTCTTTCTCCTTTTAAACCCCATTCACTGAAATAGATTTTCTTTCACATAATATCCCCTGATTATGGTTTCTCCTCCAAGCCTCTCCAAGTTCCTCCAAGATCCTCTCCACATCACTTCCTATCTGAATCCAGCTCATTTCTATCTCTCATTGGAAAACAGTCCAGTTTCTAGGGGATAAAAATAAAAAATATGCTATGATAAAGAAAATCTAACACATTGGAATTGGTCAAAGTAGGCAAACATAAGGAAAAGAGCCCAAGAGAAGGCATGAGAATTAAACACATGTGTTTGTACATTCAGGAATCCCCCCTAAAATCTTACCTTGTACCCATACCATTTATGCAAGCAATGTGTAAGTTAAAAGTGAGTAGAAATATCTCTATCTCTATCTCTATCTATATATCTCATGACAAACCTGTAAAAGTGGGGACAAAGGGGGAACTCTGACACAATACTATGAGACAAAGACCTCCAATAATGAAGTTAACTGAATTTTCTGTTCCCATCTATTTCTGGGCATGCAGTCCACCCTTAAAAGTATTTTGATTTCCTACTGAGACTCCTTTAACAGAAAGTAAATTCTCATTAGCTGGTGGTTATCAATTGTAGACTGCTTCTGTTTAGGGATAAGGCTTGTGATCACTTCTACTTTCAGGTCTGGGATTTTGTGCAACCATTTCCCCAGCTATCTTTCAGGCAGGATATTATTGTAGATCAAAGGGTTTTTGGATGTGTTGGCATTTTCAGTTCTCATTTCCTTCAGAAAGCACTAGAAGGAAAATTCCAACCTAAGGAAGTCTGATACATCCACGTAAACACAGGCAATAGATAACACCACAGCAGTAAACCCTAAAGGAGAGAAGCACACACACACTACCACCAAAAGATAAGAGGAGCTAACAATCACTGGTCATTAATATCCCTTAATATCAATGGACTTAATTCACCTATAAAAAGAAACAGGCTTACACAATGGATACAAAGCAGGACCCATCTTTCTGCTGCACACAAGAAACACACCTCAATTTCAAAGATAGACACTACTTAACAATAAAAGGCTGGGAAAAGTCTTTCCTATCAAATGGTCTTATGAAGCAAGCTGGTGTAGTCATCCTAATATCCAGCAAAATAGACTTCACACTAAAAACAATCAAAAGAGATCAAGAAGAACATTACATACTCATCACAGGAAAGATCCACCAAGAAGTTTTTTCAATTTTGAATATTTATGCCCCAAATACAAGGGCACCCACATATGTAAAAGAAACATTACTAAAGCAGAAATAACACATAAAACCCCACACATTAATAGTGGGAGACTTCAACACCCGACTCTCACTACTGGACAGATCTGCCAAATTGAAACTTAACAGAGAAATAAGGGACTTAGCTGTTGTTATGACTCAAATGGACTTAATCGATATCTACAGAACTTTCCCTCCTAACAAAAAAGAATATACCTTCTTCTCAGCACCCCTTGGAACCTTCTCTAAAATGGACCACATACTTGGCCACAAAGCAAATCTCAACAGATATAAAACAATTGGAATAACCTCCTGTGTTCTATCAGGCCACCCGGGTTTAAAGTCAGATTTCAACAACAACAAAAATTACAGAAAGCCTACAATCTATTGGAAACTTAATAATGCTCAACTGAATGTGTGCATGTGCATATTTTTATGTATGTTCACATATATGCGAATATTTTACTCAAAAATGTAAGAGAGGTAGTTTTTGAGAATTGAAGGCCTTAAGGAACTTGGGATAGGGTACCATGTGAATCCAATATAAGGAAAATTTCACACTTGTGTCATTAATTCAACATGCACACACACAAACACAAACACACGTCATAAATTCAGAAGGAGACTATGTAGACTGAGGAATGGAATGAGTAGTAAGATGAGCAGCAGATGTGAGTGAGAGAGGAAAAAATACCACAAAAAGGACATGCTACATGTGTTGCTTGCCAGAATATAAAGTATATTACTTTTTAAAAAATAATAGTTATACCATACAAAACAAAACTGGATACCCTGCTGAAACTGTAGCATGGGAATTTTTATTTTCACTCTCCATGAAAGGTAAATGATCTCTGTCTTCCTATGAAAGACTTTTCCTTTCACATTTCTGTATGTTCACATCCAAGGCCCCCAGGATGGCTCATCATAGAACCATAGGTCATACAGTGTTCAAACGTTTATTATTAAATGTACAATAGGATCCACATGAGAACACTAAACCTGTGTGCCTTGTCTCCAATACTAAATAAGACACATCACTAACCACAGTAATCAATGGCCCTACTTTGTTCTGCTTTCTGTGCAGTCCCAAACCACTGAAAAAGCTTCATCAGCCCAACCTCACCAGAACACTGTAACACTGGCATTGCAGGTTCTAGAATGCAAACAAAAATAGAAAGCTAGGAAAATTGTATAAGAGCAATTTACACATTAAACTGAGGATCACTTCAGAGTTTCTATTTGCTTCTAAGATACTCAAAAAAGACTTCTATGCAGCCACTAGTAGATTGTAAAATGAACAAAAAGAATGTAGGAAATCAAAGATAAGGCAGAAGAAATGGGTCAACACATGGAATTGAACTATTAGAACTGAGGCTTGGGGATGAAGATGATGTTTTAGAAATCAAATATTTGCCTTATCTTCTGTTTAACAACATTTGGGTTGGAGGATCTGTGAGAGATCTTATTTTGTAATTGAATAATATTACAGAAGTTATGAAACTTATTGAATATTTTAAAAACATTTTTGCAATGCTGCAAATGTAACAAAGGCTCTATGTAGAGCTGGATAGTTGTAGAACAGCAACATTCAGGACATTTTGAAATTTGGCCTGATTATTGGTTCACAAAATATTGGAAGCACAGGATTTGGTTAGCTATCCTGTGACTGTCACAGGTGTAGCATAGGCTCCACTATGCAAGCTGTGTGGAACTCACTTGCTGTAAACATGGAGCTACTTTTCCCTCCAAGGATTTTGTGATACAATTCCCAGTATGTACCCATGAACTCTAACTTTATTAGTTCTCCCTGAACCAATGTCACATATCTCAATGTGGAACATCTGCCAAAATCGACTGACATCATTTCTGAAGGAATTAATATAAACAGATTGTTCAGGCAATCCTGCGAACAAATTTTCTCAAAATGACATCCTCCAAAGACCTTTAGTTTTCACAAATATGAGGGATGTCATAAAACTACCTGAGGTCTCCTCATATATATTTATAAACCAAATTTAATCACATGGACATCAGCTGCAGAGCCCCAGGGAAGAGACTGTCATAGATTCCTACAGAGGGGCTGAATCATCTGGAAGAAAGGAATTATGAACACATAAGTAGACACTCCTACAGAAATAAAAGCAGGTTGGAATATACAGGTGCCCATATAATGTGCTGATCTTAACAGCACTTCACAATACACACTGATCAGGCTTCAAGTTGGACAAAGATATTCACTTTGATTTTTCTCTTCTTGCTCCTGAACATTCCACTTCTTGTGTCCAGTATCACCCATCCCAAGTGCTTTTGGAGAATGAAGCAGAATAATGACAAGGATGGAGATTTGTTGAGAGGTTGTATCTTCTTCCTTTTAAGAGTGCAGTGGCCTGTGGAGAAAGATTATTTCAACTACATTCTGAATACAGAGTAGGTTTCTTTCTATTTTCTATGTAAATGTAAACATGAATATTTCATGGTGGGGAGGAAGATGAGAATCAGAGAATGTTTTGAGTCTCTATTCTTTTACTCAATCTGCAAACCAAGAAACAACCGCAGATTCTTTTAGAGACTCAAAGCTCTTTTTCTACTTTTAATTTGTCCAGAGAGTTTTGTTATTCTCCCAATTATCCTCCTACTTAACAGGCTGAAAGCTGAGTGAAGAAAGGGCTCTTTAATTTGTTCCATCACATATAGACCTCCTCTTGACCGTTTCCTCAGCACAGTAGCTGGTCTTACTGAAGGAAACCCCAATCTATTCAATGACTATCATTCTAAATGTGTGTAAGTAAATGACTGTCAAGTAGAGCCTGTGATGACCCTTTGATCACCGTGTCACTCATAATGCATGTGCTAGGACAACTAATATTTGTGGTACCCCAAGCTCCAGAGAATTTTTTTAATAGCTAATTCAGTTACTGTCTCAGATGCTCTGCATGTGGTCACATTGTGCCTTCTAAAGCTGCATCAAGAATGAAAGTAGGAGACCTGCCCACTGTGAACTTCACATGGGTTCCTGTTTCCCCATTCTTCACCCATATCCATGTATAACTACAGGCCTTTAATTTCAAAGTCTAGTTCTTCACTCTCTCTTTAGGGTAAAGAAGGAATGTGTAGACTGAAAACGACATGCTTGCATTCTTTGAAATGTAGGGTCAGTAATAGTGGTGATTACTTACTTTCCTCGTCCCTTTCCTGAGTGACAGCAGTGGCATGTGATCATCAAGCCACACTTGAGAACAGTTACCTACTAGCCCATCTTTGCTATTATTTAAGAAGCACATGTCTCTTCTCCTTATGTCTAAGCTGTTTATTCTCTGACACTTATACCACATTAAACTCATATGTTTCTCTTTCTGTAATTTTACTAGTTATAGCTGGCTGCATATTTTACCAATTTGAGCAATATACACATTTTGATTTTGTGTACTGTTAATAGTTGTTTTCAAATGTAGCACTTTAGTCCAGTCATTTACTCTAACAGTTCAAGTAATTAATGCTTCTTATTCTTTAGTGTGCAGGACTTAGAGTTTGAGATTCATAAGTTACAATATCGAATACCTGTTGAGTGTTACTGACAATATTTTCAATGATATTTTATCCATATGATAATAAAGAATATAAGATGGTTTTTATTTAAAAATGCATAGATGTATATCTGTACTTTTACCTAAAGATACCACAGTGGTACAATTTCTAAGTGGGATACAGATTGTATTTATCTCTGAGTGAATCATTCTGAATAAAAGAGTTTGAAGCTTATTGGTCAGATAATACGAAATGAGTTAGAAGACAAGAGTGTTATTTTTCTTCCATACCCATAAGCACAAAATTATATTGTTCTGTGCTTACTAACATTCTAACTATATTTATTTTCAAAATTTGTTTATATTTCCTGTACATTGCACACTTTATATACTTTTAGTATACAAAAAAAAAAACACTGACACAAATAATTCTCAGTTCACTTTCCAGAAATCCCCAGTTTTCAATACAATGCCAGTGTTGTGCATTTGTAAGTGAAAATGTATGTAAAATGTGCTCTCTATGAGAAAATTTATGTTGGTCAGATGTATCAAGTATGATTACGTTGAACATACTTGTATAAACATAAAATAGGTGAACAATACTGGAGTACATGCTCTTAATATCACCATTTGGGAAATGGAATAAGGGTAACCCTGTGCATTTGATGCCAGGCCAGTCTAAAGCCAATTGTCACTCAAAACCATGGAATCCGTTGCCTCTTTATAGCCTAAATGAGTAGTTGTTGTATCCACACACACATAGATGCATATATTTAACAGACATATTCTGATATTTAAAATTATTATTTTACATAAATAAATAAATCTTTAAAAAAATTTTGTGCCTGCAATAGATAAACAAGAAAAAAAAAGAACAAGATAGGGATAGACATGAGGGAGTATGTTAACTATATTACCAAATAATTATAATGAATTATATGTACTTGAGCCAAATATTGTCCCAGAAGACTACTGCGCATTAAACTGTCATGCTCTGAATGCCGTATCCAATTGAGTTTATTTCATAAATATTACCAGAAAGTTTGCTCATGCACCATATGTATTTTTCACATTGTTCAATAATTTCAAAATTAATTCCTGATCAGGTTTTCCTTTTTGTCAAAGACTGTGCACTTATATTTACCTGATGAGCAAGCATGCAAAACCAGAGATGGACAGCCCTCTCTGTGGAAAATGCAAAGTCTCATCTTATGTATGTTAGATGCACTCTCATCAACTTTTAAAGATTTTTCAAGTTTCCAGCTTCTCTGTCATTGCAATCTCACAACACAATATATTTGTTTCAATCATAGTAGATAGTTGGGAATACCATCCAGTACAGGATAAGCCTCATCCTGACTACAAATGATCATCCTAGATTTCTGTCCAACATAAACAGTGTTCCATTTACAGAACACCAACTGTATACTATCAGTTCGTTCTGGCCTTGGCTAGTTCCGTTGTTGAAGTCAACAGGAACCCTGACCTTTTATAAAATATGACTCTACTATTTCCATACCAACAAGGGGTATAATACTGTGTCACACTTACACAATCCTTTCTATTTTTTTTGAACAAAATCGTGAAACTCCTCCTAATTATGTCTCTAACAAAGACATCAGGTGTAGAGTGGTGCTTACAGAACCTTACTGGGCAGCATCTGTCATCATTGGGACATTCCTAGAAATCTACAAATCTCAGCAGGTGAGTTTTATTTGGAGTGATTTTGCAAGAAACCCTGTATTCACTGGTAGATTTCCCAGATGCTAAGAAGCTTGTGAGGAGGAGACTGGCCTCACAGTCATGTCCAATTGTGTTGTTCAAGGGTACAATTCAGAGACTTGATGGTGCTTCCACCATGGAAAAAGTAAGAAGTAAGGGGATTTTCTAGAATACTCAGCAGAAGTGTGCTTACAAGATTTTAGGAGTGCATGATACTCGTGCTGCTTCCTGTGTCCTAGGTTGTTTAGCTTACCTATGGACCCTTCCATCCTATCCTGAACGATCATGATCACTTTCCCTGTCTGTATCTGATGCCTCCCAAAGACACAGCTCTAGGAGAGGCCATGATCTCTTTGATGCTTCACTTCAACTGGCCCTGAATTGGATTGTCTATATTAGAAAATGATCAGACTACTTTATTTCTTTCACATTTGAGAACAGACATGAAAAAAATATTCTGTTTCACCTTTGTGATCGTGATCCCAGGCAAGAAATATTTTTACATGTCAAGAGCTGATGTGTGTTATAAACAAATCATAACATATCCATAAATGTAGTTGTCATTTATAGTGACACAAACAGTATTCAAACTGTGAGCCTTAGAATGTTGGATCTCTAGGTATACAGAGAATATGGGCTACCACTTCACAGTGGGATGTCACTAAAAGTAAGAGAAGTTTCACACTTGACTCATCTCTTTTGACTCTTGCTTTTGCCCACCACTATGCTGAGATTTCTGGTTTTAAAATTTAGTCAAGACATTGATCCATCTCAAATACTCAGATGATTACCTGGAAAGGCTAGGTGGATTAATTTTAACTGTGAGGTCTTGGAATATAATTGAAAATCTAACCGAAAAGCTTCTCATCCAATGCCTTGTTGGAATGACTAATGGTCAGGACTATTGACTTGGCCTTTAGTTGTGGCAATGACACTGTATACAATGCTGTGTATGCTGTGTCCCTTGCCCTGCATGAGATGCTTCTTTAACAAGAAGATTATCAGCCAATGGACAACAGCAAAAAACCTGTTATTAATTGCATTAAGGTAGTGTTTCCTCTATTGGGTGATATTTGGTCTCATCAATGTCATTGTGCTTAAGAGTTTCTCTGATGCTCAAATCGAGTGTATTAAGAAATATTCACCAAATAGAAAGACTTCTGAACATTTGTCTTTCTGAGGAAATAAATCAAAAGTGTGCTGTAAGTCTCTACTTCAAAGCCAATTAAATGGAAGAAACAATTTAGCAATGAAAATTAGTGATTATGTTACAAAGTCCCAAATAATATCAGCCCATCCTAATACTGAAATTATATCAGTCCTTAGTTATTAATTCTCTCTATGATGAAAACATGAGCCCTTATTTATTAATTCTCAAATATGTTGTAATCGTGTAGGAGATAGTTTTCACAAGTACCCTTCGCTGATTTTACCCCCACTCTAGGCTTTGGGGACCTCACTAAACCTCTGAGAATAATTATGCTAGAAATTGTGCTGTGATTCAGTACAGTGCATACATGCATATTCACATATGTGAATGGATGTGTCTCACTGTGTATGGATGTATGTTTGTGTGTTCCTGTGTATCTGTGTATGTATCTGTATTGCTTTACATATATGTAGGTTTGTGTCTACCTGTGTATCTGTATTTGTCAGTGTATTTGTCTGCATGTGCCTATGTGGGTATTTTGCATGTTTCTGTGTAGTTGTTGCACATACATATGTCTGTGTTGGTGTATATGGGTGTGTATGTGCGTGTCTGTTGCTATGTCTTTGGATGTGGGCATAAATCTGTCTGTGTTAATGACTCTCAGTGTGGTTGTTTGTATCTGTGTATCTCTCCCTGTGTGTATATTTCTGAGAACATGGGTGTTTGTGTGGGCCTGGGTACGTTTTGATTGTTTCTCTTTTCTGTGTCTATTTGGGTGTATATGTCTCTGTCTATATGTGCCAGTGCGTTTTTCTGTGTGTCTTAGTATGTATGGGAATGTGTGTAAATGAGTATATTGCTGTATTATGTATGTATTTTTTTAAGGATATGAGTATCTCTGTGTGTAGCAATGTGTGTGTATATGTGTAGTTGTAATCTCTTGATCTATTTCAACAGTGCTACTGGTCTTACTTAATCTTCAAACTTTATATTGAGTAGATATAGAAAGAATAGACAGCCTTGTCTTCTTCCTAATTTTAGTGGGATTGGCTTGAGTTTCTCTCCATTTAATTAGAAGTTGACTTTAGGATTGTTGTAAATTGCCTGTATTATGTTGAGGTATGTTTCTTGTATTCCTTCTTTCTTCAAGACTTTTATCCTGAAGGGCTGTTGGATTTTGTCAAAGGCTATTTCAGCATCTAATGAGATTATCATGTGGTGTTTTTCTTTCAGATTGTTTATATGGTGGATTACATTGATTGATTTTCATATGTTGAACTATCCCTCAAAATCTGGGATAAAATCTATTTGGTCATGATGGATGTATATATTGATGTGTTTTTTTATTCAGTTTGCACTTATTTGATTGAGTGTTTTACATCCATGTTCATAAGGGGAATTTGTTTGTAATTTTCTCTCATTGTGGAATTATTTGTGGTTTGTGTATCAGATGATTGTGGCTTCATAAACTGAAATAGGTAATCATTCTTCTGTTTGTATTTTGTGGAATAATTTGAAGAGAATTGACGTTAGCTCTTACTGGAATGTCTGGTAGAAGTCTATCCTAAAGACATCTGGCTCTGGGATTTATTTGTTTTGGAGACTGTGAAAGACTGTTGCTATTTCCTTAGGGTTTGTAGGTGCATTTCAATTGTTTGATCTTGATTTAACTTGGTAAGATTTATCTATTTAGAGAATTATGCAATTCTTTTATATTTTCCAATTTTTTAAATACAGGTTTTCAAGTATGACCTAATGATTATTCAGATTTCCTTGATGTCTATTATTATGTCTCCCTTTTAAATTCTGATTTTGTTAATTTGGATATGCTGTCTATCTTTTTGTTAGTTTGATAAGATTTTTTTTATTTTCTCAGAAATCCAATTTTTGTTACATTTACTCTTTTTAATTGTTCTCTTTTTATCTTATTGATTTCAGACCTCAGTTTGATTATAATAGTGTCTATTTCTCTTGGATGGGGCTTAATTCTTTTTGTTCTAGAGCATTCAAGTGTGTCATAAATTTCTAGAATCAGTTCTCTCTAATTTTTTTTTTTGTAAAAAGCTAGAAAAATGAACCTTCTTTTACCAGCACTGCCACTGTGTCCCATAACTTTGGGTGTATGCTGTATTCATATTCATTTCATTCTCAGAAGTAATTAAGTTCTTTGCTCTTGCCTTAGATCCCTTAGTCATTCATTAAAGAGTTCAGTTACAATGACTTGAAAAGCTTTCTGGTTTTTCACTTATTGTTGATGTTCAGTTTTAATCTGCAGTAGTCCGATAGGATTCAGTGTCTTATTTCAGATTTCACGCAACCGTTGAGACTTGTTTTTTGATCAACCATTTCGTCAGTTTTGGAGAAAGTTCAATGAGGTCTAGAAAAGAAGAAATACTTTTTGTGTTTGAGTGCAATGTTCTGTAGATAACTGTTAGGTCCTTTGATTTATTTATTTATTTTAAATTTTATTTTATAATTTAATTTAATTTTACATATCAGCCACAGATTCTGTTGTTCTCCCTGCTCCTGCCCCCACCCCCCGGCGCCTTCCCCCCAGCATACCTCCGATTCCAATCTCCTCCATGGCAAAGACTCCCCTCAGGATTGAGTTCAACTTGGTAGATTCAGTCCAGGCAGGTCCAGTCCCATCCTCCCAGGCTGAGCAAAGTGTCCCTATATAAGGCCCAGGTTCCAAACAGCCAGCACATGCACTGAGGACAGGTCCCGGTTCCACTGCCTGGATGCCTCCCAAACAGTTCAAGCTAATCAACTGTCTCACTTATCCAGAGGGCCTGATCCATTTGGGGGCTCCTCAGCTATTGGTTCATAGTTGATGTGTTTCCATTCGTTTAGCTATTTGTCCCTGTGCTTTTTCCAACCTTGGTCTCAACAATACTCACTCATACAAAAGACCCTCTTTCTCACCAGTTGGACTCCCGTAGCTCCACTTGGGGCTTGGCCGTGAATCTCTGCATCTGGTTCCCCTAGTCATTGGATGAGCTTTCTAGCATGACAATTAGTGTGTTTGGCCATCCTATCACCAGAGTAGGTCAGTTCGGGCTGTCTCTTGACCATTGCCAGTAGAGTATTGTGGAGGTATCTTTGTCACTTTCTGTGGACCTCTCTAGCACTTTGTTTCTTCCTATTCCCATGTGATCTTCATTTATCATGGTCTTTTATTCCTTGTTCTCTGTCTCTGTTCTTGATCCAGCTGGGATCTCCTACTCCCCTAAGCTCTCTTTCCCTCGATCCTTGCCCTTCATTACCCCCACTCACATCCAGGTTGTTCATGTAGATCTCATCCATTTCTCTGTCATTGGGCAATCCCTGTGTCTTTCCTGGGGTCCTGTTTTCTAGGTAGCTTCTCTGGAGTTGTGAGTAGTAGTCTAGTCATCTTTGTTTTACATCTAGTATCCTCCTATGGGTGAGTACATACCATGTTTGTCTTTCTGATTCTTGGTTACCTCACTCAGAATGATTTTTTTTAGATCCATCCATTTGCCTGCAAACCTCATGATGTCATTGTTTTTCTCTGCTGTTTAGTATTCCATTGTGTATATTACCACATTTTATTTATCCATTCTTCAGTTGAAGGGCATCTAGGTTGTTTCCATGTTCTGGTTATTACAAACAGTGCTGATATGAACATAGCTGAGTAAGTGCCCTTGTGGTATGATTAAGCATTCCTTGGGTATATGCCCAAGAGTGGTAAAGCTGGGTCTTGGGGAGATTGATTCCCAATTTTCTAAGAAAGCACCATATTGATTTCCAAAGTGGTTGTACAAACTTGCATTCCCACCAGCAGTGGAGGAGATTTCCCCTAGGTCCAGATCGTCTCCAGCATAAGGTTTCTTCAGTGTTTTTTTTTAAATTTTATATCTGAAAAAGACTACAGACTTAAATATTGAGTAACTCTGGGACACTACAAAAAATGTCTAAAAGCAAAACACAAGGCAAGAGGCCAAGAAAAGTATTTTCAACAAAATCATATAAGACATTTTTAACTTACAATAGGATATGACTATGAAGTAAAGAAGTATACAGAAAACCAATAGATTGAACCAGATTAGAATCTTCCCTAAGCACATGATAATCAGAAAACCAAACATACAAAGCAAAGGAAGCATATTAAATGCAAGAAGGAAAAGATCAAGTGAACTACAAATGCAGTGCTCACTTGTAAAGTGAGACTCTAAAAGTCAGAAAGGCCTAGACTGACTCTAAGAGAACAGAGATGGCAGGTAGGCTACTATATCCACCAAAGGATTCAGTCAATATAAATGGAGAAAATAATGTATTCTGATACTACCAAATATACATAATATTTATCTACAATACCAGGCCTATACAAGTTACTAGAAGGAAACTACCAACCAAAGGAGTTTAACTACATCCATGAAAACACAAGGTATAAATAATCTCAGCAGAGCAAATAAAATATGTGACACACAAACACACCAACAAAATATCAGGAATCAAAAACAATTGGCCATTGATATCTCTCACTATCAATAGTCTCATTCACTAATAAAAAGAAACAGACTAACAGAATGGATGGGAAAACAGGATTCATCCTTTTTTGCATACAAGAAATTCACATCAACATCAAGTATAGGCATTACATCAGGATAAAAGTTTGGATTAAGATATTTCAAGTACATGCACCTAAGAATCAAGGGTGTGTAGACATTTTAATATTTGACGAAAAAGTATTCAATTGAAAATGAGTACAAAGTGTAAGGAAGGCCACTGCACATTCATCAAAAAAATCCACAGAAATAATGTTTCAATTCTTAACATTTAATCCCCCAAGACAAGGTCACCCATGTTTGTAAAAGAAAAACCAATACTGCTTAAATTATATATAGAACACACACATTGATAGTGGGATTATTAATTACCAATTCTCACCAATAGACACATCATCCAGACAAAAATTTAATGGAGAAATACTGGAACTAACAAAGGTTGTAAATAAAATAGTCCTAACTGATATTTACAGAACAGTTCACTGAAACAAAAAAGAATATAATTTCTTCTCTGTGCAAAATGGTACTTTCTCCAAAATGAACTATATTCTCAGAAAAAAAGTCTCAGCAGGTACAGGAAAATTAAAACAATTACCTGCATCATATCAGGACCATCATGAATTAAAGCAAGATATAAACAACAACAAAAACAGAAATCTTACAAATTTATGGAAACTGAACACATTTTAATGAATGAAAAGCAGGTTGGGACAAAAATAAAGAAAAAAATAATGACAACCTAGACTTCAGTGACAATTAAATACACTGTATACCTGAAATAATGGGACTAAAAAAAGTGGTGCTAAGAGGAAAGTTCACAGTACTAAGTGCCTACATATAATTCCTGGAGAGATCTCACATTAACAACTCTACAGCATGCCTGAAGTTTCTTGCAAAAAAAGGAATAATGTCACCCCTTAGGATTAGAAAAATATAGTCAAATTTATGGTTGAAATCAATAAAATAGAAACAAGTGAACTAAGCTAAAGGGCTGATTATTGGGAAACAGCATAATAAACAAATCTTTATCTGTACTAACTAAAAGAAACAGAGGGAATACCCAGATTAAAAACTAAATGAGAAATGAGAGGGGTGCAAACACAGACACCAAGGATAGCCAGAGAATCATAAGAACATACTTTTACAACATATACTCTACCAAATTGGAAAATCTAGAATAAATGGGTAATTTTCTTGATAGGTCTACCTACCAAACTTAACTCAGTATCAGATATGCAACTTAAATAGACCTCTAAATCCTTTGGAAATAGAAGCAGTCATTATAGGGCCCCCAAAAGTTGGGAGAAACCCACACTCATATGGTTTTAGTGCAGAATTTAAATAGACTTTCAAAGGTGAGTTAACACCAAATCTTCTCAACTAATTTTATAATACAGAAACGAAATGAAATTGTCTAATTAATATTATGAAATAGACTTACCCTGATAACCAAACTACAGGTGAGCCCAATAAAGAAAGAATAGCAGAACAATTTCCCAGGTGTACATCAACGCAGAAATATTCAATAAAATACTTTTAAGCCTAGTCCAATATCTCATCAAAATGATCATCCCAGAGATGCAAGAATGGTTCAATATATGGAAATCAATTAAGCTATCAAACATATAAACAAATGAAAAAAAATGGTCATCTCATTAGATGAAAAAATCAAACACTACTTCATAAAAGTTCTGAACAGGGTAGGCATGTAAAGGACTTAATTCAACATGATGAATGCAGTTTATGGTAAGTAAATGACCAAAATTAAAAATTGTCATGCTGACTTCTTCATAACTGTTTACTTCCATTTTTTAATTACGTAAAACAACATGAGTGTGAAAGTACAGTCAAAGGTTTAAACTGCAAAAAGGATAACTATATCTCACTCAGGAGTACAACTTCACAGTGAGAATGAATAGCTAAAACATGATCAAATAAATTAATGAGCATGTAGGAGTTGTGGGAATTCCCATCATTGTTTTTAGTATGAGTAGAAACTAAGGTCCCCATTGTGATAAACACATACATCTAATTCAGTCAGTAAATGCAGCAGTGCCTTAAGGTCCATCCAGAATCCCTATGGGATTTTGTGAAAATAGATAATTCAGAATAGCACATAGACATTTTCTGCTTATGTTTATTTCAACATCATTCAGAATTTCCAATATATGGAATCAACCTTGATGCCCCTCAACAGAAGAGGAAATAAAGGAATGACTTCCTATAAAATTTTTGTTTTTATTTCGTATAAACAAAGACTCATTATTGCTATTTACAATGCATTTTTCAAACTTTGAAAGTTTCATTTCACTAATTACCACAGTTAAATATACACACAGTGATTTCTTTTTTCCTTTTCAATAGAGGGTTTCTTTGTGTAACACTCCTGGGTGTCCTCCAATTCCCTCTGTAGAGCAGGCTGGCCTAGAGCTCACAGAGATCCACTTGCTTCTGCCTCCAGAGTGCTGGGATTAAAAACATGTGCCAGTACCATCTGGCCAAGTGATTTTTAACTGTACCATATACATTGGTTTTAGAAAAGTTTAAATACATAGCTTGTATGCAATTTAGAAATGATTGAAACCAGTGATGAAATTAAACAAATATGATAACTGGGTACAGAATGCTCTTAGGCATATTCAAATTCAGATGAAAGTTTCACATGATTTATATACAAATAATCAAGTCAAACACAAACAGTAAGAGTAAATGATGTCATTAGCAGGAATTGGGGATGGAGTAGAATGTCATGTTAAGTAAAGAGACAGACTTTGGAAATTCAGATTTTTCACAGACTCTAGATTTCATAGCATGTCACTGTGTGTATGTATGTGTGTGTGTGTGTGTGTGTGTGTGTGTGTGTGTGTGTGTTTGTGTGTGTCTGAGAGTGCATGGATATATATATATATATATATGTATATATATATATATATATATATATATATATACCTTTTTACATGAAGAAAGTAGGAGAGGCTTTATTTGAGAACAATAGGCCTGAAGGAATTGGGACTGGCATACTATGTGAAGGCAGCAGGAAGAAAACATCACACAGGTCTCATAAATTAAACAAGCACACAAACATCGTAAAGTGATAATGAAGGTGTTTGAACTAAGAAATTAAATCAGTAGTTATATGAGTATAATGAGTAGGTGACAGAGGGTAAAATACCAACAACAAACACGTGTTAATTCCCATAATAATACCACTTATACTGTGTGTTAATTAAAAATAATTATTATACAAAAAAATCATCTGGATACCATCTTGAGTCTGGTCCACTGGAATTTTCATTTTCACTGTGTGAGAAACGTGAATTTTTTTCTATCTTCATATGACAGAATCTTCCTTTCACATTCCTCTATATCCACATCTTAAGCATTATCTCATCACAGGACCAGAGGTCATGTACATTTTAAATGTTTCTTTTTAAATGTACAGTAAAATCTAAGGGAGAACAGTAGTCCTGTGTGCCCCACCTCAAATACTAAACAAGACATATCACATCCACAGAAAAGCTTTGTCCATATATACCTACTTTCTCAGAAGTCCATATGCACTGAAAGAGGCTCATCAGAACATTCTCACACTGGCCTATCATGACGCAAGGCAAAGAGTTGCCAAATATATTCCTACTTTCTCTGCATTACAAATTCACTAAAAGAGGCTCGTCATTCCATACTCATTGGAACACTCTCACACTGGCATTACATGTTCTAGAATACAAACTAAATAGATGACTAGGAAAATGGTATAAGAAGGCCATATCACAGTTTCTAATTGCTTCTAAGATATTTAAAAAAGTCTTCTTTCCAGCCACTATTGGATTGTAAAATGGGCAAGAAAATGCAGGAAATGTAGATAAACCAAAAGAAATGCATCATCACAATGTATTGATCTATGTGAAATGAGGATCATGGAGGAATATCATGTTTTAGAAATCAAATATTCAGCTTGTCTTTTAATTAATAATGATTGGTTGGGAGGAGAAGTGATATATCATACATAGTATATGAAATGAAGAACAGTGGTCTAGTATTCTCTCTGGATCTTGTTGAATATTTAAAAATCAACATTTAGCATGTAAATAATCTGCGGTTCTATTAGGAGCTGGATAGTTTTGGAAAAGCAGAATTCAGGACATTTCTGTATGTGCACTGATTACTGGATCTCAAGACAATGGAAGCACAGGATTTGGTAAATATTCTGTACCTGTCATTGTTGTAGCATGAATAGAAATGTTGTAGATGAGTGGAAATAAATCTACCTGAACTCTCCTCCTATATATGTATCAAGCAAATTTCATCACATGGACTGCAGATATCAGATGCAGAGCCACAGAGTAGAAAGTGTCAGAGATTTCACAAGGAGTGAAGAAACACCATCAAAGACAAAAAGAATCATGAATGCACAAGTATCTCTTCTTTGTCCACAGAAATAAAAGCAGATGGGGATGCATGGCTGTTGATATATGTGCTTATCTGCATGGCTGGTCACAATGGATACTGCTCAGCCATACAGCTGGACAAATATGTTCACTTTGGCTTTCCTCTTCTTGTTTGTGAGCATTCCACTTCTTGTGTCCAGTTTCATTCATCGTGGATGCTCCTGGAGAAGAAAGCAGAAGGAAGACAAGGATGTAGACTTGGTGACAGGTTGTGTCTTCTCCCTTGCAGCAATGCAGTGGCCATTGAAAAAAGATTATTTCAAAAACGTTTTGAATATACATAAGTTCCTTTATATATTCTATGAAATATCATCATGATTATTTCATGAGGGCTAGAGGAAGAGGATCAGCACAAAGCTTTGAATCTTCTCTCCCATTTTCCCAACCCACCACATCAACAAACACCCAAAATTATTTTACGGACTCAATGCTACTTTTCTAATTTTAATTTGTCCAGAGAGTGTTGTGTTTTTCTCTAGTTACAACTTTAACTTACAAGGCTGGAGCTGAGTTAAGAAAGGACTCTACCTTGTTCCATCACATATAGCTCTCCTCTTCACAGTTTCTATAGCACAGGAGCAGGTGATGACTAGTCAAATGAAACCACATTCTATATCAATTAGAATCATTCTAAGTGGGTATAAGTAATAGCCATAGAGTAGAGTCAGCTGATGGTCCTTTCATTAGTGTATAGGTCTTAATGCATATGCTAGGGCAACTAATATTTGTGGCATACCTAGTCTCAGAAAGTTTTCACGTAGATATGCAGTTACTATTTTAGATGCTCTTCATGTGATCATACTATGCCTTCCAAAGATGCTTCAAAAGTGGAAGTAGGAGACTTGACCCTTGTGAACATCTTAAGTCTTCCTGTTTCTCCACACTTCACTTACATATATTTATAATCACTGGCCTTTAATTTCAAAGTCCAGTTCTTTATTCTCTATTTAGTAAAGGAAGAATGTGTGGACTGTATATGATAGGTTTGCATTCTTTGAAATGTGAGGTTTCCTTGTTTATTTGCATTTGTACAAAATGTACTAGCTCCATATATGGGTATTTCCCATACTATGTGAGACAAAATCCAATCAGCTGTCTTTATAAGTTGAATTCTATCACTTTTGGGATATTTAATCTTAATCTCTCCCAAAAATATTGGAGGCTCTTTATCAAGGTTCACTTTCTGCCCATGATTTGCCAATGTTCTCCTTAGTTAAAGGTAAGTCTATTTTTGCCGTGACTATTCCTGCTAATTGATGAAGTCTCAATTTTCCTTTTAAACTCAAGTCAGAGATCTTTCCACATAAGGTTTTAAATTTTTATTCAGTATATTCGGTAGAAATATCCATTCCAATATATCTTTCCTCAGCATTAAAATTCCTGTAGGAGAATGCTTAGAGAGTAAAATAACTAAAATGCAATCAAGCTTTGGATCTACAAGATCCACATGTCCTTCCTGTACTTTCTTTTCCACCAAGGCCAACTCTCTCAGGTTCAGCTGATAATTCTCTTGGACTACTTAAGTCCTTGTCACCTTCTAATGTTCTGAACAAATTACTCAGTTCATCATTTTTTACCCCAGCAAGAGTTCATAGATGAGAAATATTTCCAAATAATCTTTGAAAGATATTAAGAGTCCACAATCGATCTCTCCTAATTTGTACCTTCTGTGGTCTTAATTTTTGTAGACCTATTTTATATCCTAAATAATTAATAGACTCTCCCCACAAGCAGTCCAGACACTTGCAGCTCTGTCCCCTTGCAGCTCTGTCAACCTGATCTGGCCAAGGTGGGACCTGCAAAGTCACAGCCAAGTTGCTGTTTTTTGAATTCCTGCCCCACAGTTGGTCATCAAATGTAGCTGAATTCTTAAGCAGGCTTATTAAGTACAAAATATGGAGCCAAATATAGTGGTGAAAGCCTTAGAGATCAGGGAAATAGGAAGGGCCGCAAGCTAACCTTACCTCACTATGTCACAGCTTCCAAATTGTGTTCTACTTCCTGTCTAGCTGTGCCTTTATTGCCTTGCTGTTCTGCCCTCTTATTGGCTCTTAGCCCAGTTATGTTGCTTCCTTGTCACTGCCTGTCTGTTCAGACCTCCATGTCTGTATGGTTGGTACTGGTATTAAAGGCATGTGTCACCATGCTTGATTCTGTTCCCTAGTATGGCCTTTGAACATGGAGAGAACCTGTCTGCCAAGTGATCAGATTAAGCATGTGCTACCACTGCCTGACTTTTGTGTTTACTTATAATGGCTTGATATTTTCTCTGATCTGCAGGCAAACTTTGTTAACATACAAATAAAATATTACCACATTTTAGCACAATAAAATATCACCACATCCAGCTTATTATGCCATTCTACCTTCACAGCACAGGGCAGTTGTTTCAGTATTTGGGGCTGGTTGGGAATACCATCCAGTTCAGGATGCCTCTTCTATTTACCACAAAGGATTATCTTTAGATCTTTGTCCATAATAAATATTATACCTTCTTACAGAACATCAACTGAAAACAACCAGTTTCCTTTGGCCTTAACTTTTTCCATGGATGAAGTCAATAGGAACCCTGATCTTTTGCCAAATATGTCATTAGTATTTCATTGGCCCAAAGGTGGTTGTAAGACTGTCAAAATTATGCAGTTTCATACCTTTATCTGAAGAAAATCAATACACTCCCCCCAATTATGATTGTAATGAAGAGATTATGTGTATAATGGTACTGACAGGACCAAACTGGGAAACATCTGCGATGATTGGGACATTGCTAGATCCCTACAGATCTCAACAGGTGAGATTTTTCTGGTGTAGGTTTGCAAGAAATTGTGTCTCTGTTGGTACAATACCAAGATGCTAAGAAGAGTGTGTGGAATTACGTGAAACAGTGTGGTTCAAGATACTATCCAGAGATTTGATTCAGCTTCATTTCCTTTTTTGAAGTTGTGATGAGGGGAAAAATAATAGGTAGGAGGTTGTTTTTTTTTTTTATAGAATTCTTTGCTGAAATGTGTGTTTCTAAGTTCTTAGAAGTGCATATTACCTCATGCTGCTCCTTGTGTCCTAGATCCTTCAACTTACCTATGGATCTTTCCACACCATCCTGAGTGATCATGAAAAATTTCCCTATCTATATCAGATGGCCACCAACGACACAGCTCTACCCCTGGCAATGGTCTCTTTGATGCTTCACTTCAACTGGAACTGGATTGCAATGAGCATTTCTGACAGTGATCAGCGTACCACATTTCTCTTATATTTGAGGACAGAGATGGAAAGAAATGCAGTCTGCTTTGTCTTTGTGAACATAATCCCAGTCAATATGTATTTATACATGTCAAGAGATGAAATGTATTAACCAAATCATAACATCATCTGCAAATGTAGTTATCATTTATGGTGACACAGACAGTACTCTAGCTGTGAGCTTTAGAATGTGGGAATCCCTAGGTATACAGAGAATATGGGTGACCACTTCACAGTGGGATGTCACTACAAGTAAGAGAGTCTCCACAGTTGGCTCATCCCATGGGACACTAGCTTTTGCACACCATCATTCTGAGATTTCTGGTTTTAAAACTTTTGTCCAGACATTGAACCCTCTGAAATACACAGATGATTACCTCGCAAGGCTAGGATGGATGAACTTTAACTGTGAAGTCTCAGCTTCCAAGTGTAAGACACTGAAGAATTGTTCATCCAATGCCTCATTACAATGGCTAATGGGACAGACTTTTGACATGGCTTTTAGTGATGAAAGTTATGACGTATATAATGCTGTGTATACTGCAGCCCATGCTGTCCATGAGATGCTTCTTCAACATGTGCATAATGGAAATGAACAGTACGGTAACTGCTTGAAGGTAGTGTTTCTTCTATTAGATGAAATTATGTGTTATCAATACCATAGCCTGTAAGAGTCTGTCAGATGCCCTAATTTACTGGATTAGCAAATATTAATCAACTAGAAATATTTCTGAAAATTTTTCCTTGTATGGACTTAAAGCCAGAGTCTGATATAAATCTTAATGCAAATGCAATGGAGTGGAGGACACAATTTATCAAGGAATATCAGTGAACATGTTACAGAACACCTGAATATCATTTCACCTCTTCTAATACTGGAAACATAATGGTCTTTCCTCATTAATCCTCTCCATGAGGAGAAGATGAACCCTTGTTCATCAGTTGTCAAATATATGGTAATCAGTGTATTGAGATGTTTTTCAGAAGTGTTCTCAACTGATTGTACCCTACTGTAGGCTCAAGGGACCTCCTTTGGCACTCTGTGAGTAATTACACAGGAAACAGTGGTGGTGTTATTTATTTCAGAACATACATGTGTCCATGTGAGTGAATGATTGGTTCTCACTGTGTATGGGAGCATGTTCTTATTTTCTGTGTATCTGTGTTTATCTGGGTTGCTGTGTATATTGTGTTTCTGCCTATCTGCATATGGGCTGTGGGACTGGAAGGTGATAGAGATTTGTCCTGACTGTGGGCCAGACAGGAAAACTTAAGCTACAAATGGAGTCCAACGTGGTGGCAAGAGTTTCCACCTAAAAACTGAGAAAAAAGATTCTAAAACGGAGCTAAAAACAGTTCCTAATTGTCTCTCTCAAATGAGCGGCAGCTGCTGGTTTGAGCTACTGGTGGGTTCCTGGTGTGCGCGCTTGACCTGCACTATGGCAGGAATGAGGCCTCTGCAAGTGGCACATTAAGCTGCATGGTGGATTTAGACTTTGATAGTACAAAATAAAAAAAGAGGTTTCTGGGCTATACGCTGCTTGGCTAAAAGCATAGACCCACGATAGCTCCCAGAGCTGGTGGTAAAGTACCACCACCATGTTGGGAAGCTGAGGTAGGTGGAGTCAGCAGCCAGAGCTGCTGCAGTTTAAAGCAATAGATTCACAATAAGACAGATTCTGATGTAATAGTTTACAAGGTGTGTAAAATATATGTAGGCTTGAAAGAGCAAAAAAGGAGATATATACAGTTATATAAACAAATACATAGTTTTAAAAAATAAAGTCTTTAAAGAGACAGCAAAATTAATATAAAAAATAAGGCACGTAAAGATGAATATTACACAGACAATCTGGATAGTGTTGTCTTTGGGATTCTTAACTGCAGAGAAATATTTGATTGTAAAGGAAGCTGAGTTAAACCAATATGTATACTTTAAAGATACCTTGACTTCAAAATTTGGATATAAGGTTATGTTGCTTTGGAAAAGAGTCTCTTTTGTTTCCACAGAAAGCCAGAGGCTATGGATTTGTTCAAGAATAAGATACATGAGGTTTGATCAGCCAAGACCCCCTGAAAGGTCTCTGATGACACCATGGCCCAGACGATCCAACATCCAGAACGGTTTCAAGGCACCTGGCTCAGATGATACACCCTCACGGACTACTCCATGATCCTAAAATTTTCTTTGTGTCCCCATAAGATACAGCACCCCCCTCCAGCAGGAAGTAGTAAGAGAAGCTACGCCCAAATTCCCAAATTATATGTAATTTTACTTTAAGGTTAAAATCTTCCTTTTTGGAAAAAAAAAGGGAAAGTGCTGAGGGATGTTCTGTATGGCAAATGTGTTGCTGATTAGTCAATAAATAAAACACTGATTGGCCATTGGCTAGGCAGGAAGTGTAGGCAGGACAAGGAGGAGAATAAAGCTGGGAAGTGGAAGGCTGAGTCAGAGAGACACTGCCAGCTGCCATTGTGACAAACATCATGTGAAGATGCCGGTAAGCCATGAGCCATGTGGAAAGTTATAGATTAATGGAAATGGATTAATTTAAGTTGTAAGAACAGTTAGCGAGAAGCCTGCCATGGCCATACAGTTTGTAAACAATAGAAGTCTCTGTGTTTACTTGGTCGGGTCTGAGCGGCTGTGGGACTGGCAGGTGAGAGAGATTTGTCCTGAATGTGGGCCAGGCAGGAAAACTCTAGCTACACTCAGCATACATTTGTTTTCTGTCAATGTCTTTGTGTATGTGTGTTCCTTTCTGTGTATATCTTCCTGTGTGTTTTTCAGTATATGTGTATATATGACAGTACTGTGTGTTTTGTGTATGTGCTTGCACATATGAATATCTGTGTTTCTGTGTGTCTGTGTGTGTGTGTGTGTCATTCTGTCTTTGATTGTGAGAATAAATTTGTATATGTCAATGTTTTTCTGTGTAGGGGTTTCAATATGTGTATGTTTCCCAGTGTGTATTTGTCTATAATTGTGCATTTATGTGTGAGCCTCTGTGTTTTTCAGGTTTCTGTTTCTGTGTGTCTGTTTGGGTTAGTATGGCTGTCTGTTTCTGATTGCATTTTGATGTGTGTATCTGACATACGTATGTGTGTGCATATTGTATGTATTTGTATTATATATGTTTTTCTGAATGGATGTGAGTCTCTGTGTGTGTGTGTGTGTCTCTCTCTCACTCTGTATGTGCGCATTTTTCTCACCAATGTTTTGTGTCTGCATATATGTCTGTGTTTCTGTTTGGTAGTTTCCTCTGAAAGAACTTAAATACTAGGAATGTTATAATACTTTTATTTATCCACTTACTTTTATTGTATTTCTCCCCTGGACAACTTCATTAACATTGCTTTTAAGAAGAAATCAGCATATGTTTTCTGACATCAAGGAAGGGCACACACAATATAGAATGCTGCCTCTCTTTCAGCTGCACTCCTATCTGAGGAAGACTCACTTCACTAATCCTGTTGGAGAAAAAGTGAATATGAACCAGAGAAAACCTGCAAGCAGAGTATGACATTCTCCAGATTTGGAATTTCCCAAATAGATTTAGGTTTAAGGTGAAGATAGGAGAGTTTAGTCCATATTCTCCAATTGGTCATCAGCTCCATTTATATGATGATGTGATAGAGTGGTCCACAGGAAGTAGACAGGTGGGTCTGACCTAACTATAATCATTTCTGTCGCACAGCAGTAACACTTTCAAGTGGGTCCATTTGTGCTGCCTTTTAACTGGTGAAATGAACTAGACTGTCTCCACTAAGAAGCATTTTCTAGCCTCCTAGTTTATGTTTCTTCTTTTCAGTTTTTGATGTGACATTTTGTTAATTCTTCAAGGGTCTCCGACATGCACACCATGCATACAGTGATTTTTTTTTTTTATCATTCCAGAACATGTTTCTTGTTTTTATTACAAAAAGAAAATTAATAGTTACCACTGTATTATATTATTTCCAGTAAAGTGAGCAATGTCCTCTTGATACTATTCTGATTACTACACAGTGCTTGTAATTTTTACTGCTGAACCTTTGACATATATGCTGAACCATGAGGATAAATATAAGGAGGAATAAAGTAAACACACACAAACCATTAATTATTATTAAATAATTTACCTTAAGCCTTTTTACTAACAGGTCCTAAATTGCCAAAATCTCTAACCAAATATGAAGATAGTGTTTTCATGGCCCATTTGGATACCCTATGAATTATAATTTTGTTTTTTCTTTCTTTCTTTTTTTCTTTTAAATGTCTATGGGTTCTTATCTGCAAGTATGTCTGTGCAACCCTGGTATTTGTAGTGCATATAGATGCCAAAACAATGACTTGGATCTCTGGGATGTGGAGAGAGCTTAGTGCCTCACAGTGGATGCTGAAAGTCAAACTTAAACCCTGTATATGAGCAGTAATTTTTATAGACAGTTGAACCAATTCTCCAGCCTTGATGCATGTTCTGTAAAAAAATTACACATTAGAGGAACATTTATTGGTCCCATTAGTTCTTTCATAGTTCTATCAAACAAACAAGAGTGTGCCTGTTTTCGTTATCTGTGTGGGGAGGAAGTGTTGTTGGTAGTAAAAGAAATGGCTTTGGAAATTTATAAATGGTAGATATATGAGCATCTTGAGACAGGACACTTAATATCAGAAAAGAACCTTCCTGTCACATATCTTACTTAATATATGATTTATACATATAAAGAAAACAAATTGAAGGCTTCAAAGAGAGAAACCCATTTCATAGAAAGGCCCCTTCTTAATAACAGCAAATTCCTTCATGAACTCTCTTAAAATGGGAGAGTAACAGTGATGCAATGCAAGTAGTTAGAGATATAACTGTCAAACCCAGTTACTGTACCCAACAAAGTTATTTATAGTCAAAGGAAGCTGTGAGGACTCTTCATGGATAAAACTTGAGTACATCTGGAATTTATCAAAACCCCAAAATGGAGGGCATATTTGAGAGATATTTTCACTTAACATGAAGTAGGAAGATCCATTTGTTACCCAGATCTTTGAGATAGGGAGATATGCCTGATAGCAGGTGTTGGTCGTACATGCCTTTACTTGAGAGTCAGAGGCAGAGGGATCTTTGTGTTCTAGGCCAGCCTCTTCTACAGAGGGAGTTCCAGGACTGCCAGGGCTACAAAGCAAACCATGTCGCTAAAACAAACCCCCCCAAAAGAGAAAGAAAGAAAGAGAAGGAAGTCATGACTTTAATTGACATATTTTAACCGGGGAAAAGACACAACTTTTATCTGGATCTTAAGCTGGGAAGACACAACTTTGAATTACATCATTTGATTTTGAAAATCACAATCTGTGCTGGAAGCCTATATAGGGACACTGAAAAAGGAAACGTGTTCTTTGTCTGCTTTCCCTCACCTTGCTAGCAAGTCCGTTTCTTCACTGGCATTAGAACCTACGTCTACGGTACATCAGTGTTTCCTGAAGATCAACTGACACATAACACATCATAGAATGAGAAGATTCTACATTTTTGGATTGCCGTTTATACCTAGTGATTGCTAGATTAGCTAGACCACATCCTAGAAGACATTCTAATAAATTGTGTGAATCCATCCGTACATATATATGAGAGAGAAAGTCAGAGAAACAGAGTGCGGGAGACAGAGAGACAGAGACAGATTCATTCTGTAAGTTCTTTAAGGACCCTAACAAATACCTAGACAGACCAATGTTCAGTGATGTATATGAGTTATAGGAATTCATAACCACTCTAACATTTCTATGGAAGACACCGGAAGAGCTCCTACACACTGAAAAGTAAGGTAAATATGTGTGGTCAAAGAAGAGAAAGACAGCAAGCATTAAACACAAGTTAGAAAAACAAGTGTTATATACTGTATCAAATATTGCAATAACAAAAATGGACAATAATTAGCAAATAATTATCAATAACAATTCCATGTCAAGCTTCACATTCTCTAAGCATAATACACAAACAAGATTGTTTTGTAAACCAACATCCATTTGTTCTTCTAAAAACAAACCTCACTTACAAATGTAGAGAGACCACTTCAGTAAATATGGAGGGAAAGAATTTTGAGGAAGTGGAACATAATAAAGTAAATGAGAGACTAAACACTTTGATGGACATGGTGGAAAAATTCTCAAATAAACACTGACTAATATAAATCAACAACACAACAGAAAGTTCTGTCCCTGTGACAAACATAGCTTCATTCCAGGGATACAGGGATGGTTCAGCATATGCAGGTCAGTTAAGTAAATGGGGCACATAAATAGATTCAAGCATAGGACTACATGATAATCCAAATATGTGCAGAAAGTGCTCTTAACAAAGTCCAGCATCCATTAAGATGTTAAAGTAAAAACAAAAACAAAAACAAAAACCTAACACAACAGAAGGAACACATCTTGACTTATTAAAGTTTTTTTTTTTTTATTAATTAATAATTTTTCCCAGCCTGATCCCATTAAAAGTTTTTTCTATGGCAATCTTATTGACAACATTGTACTGCAGGAAGGGAAACTCAAAGAATTTCCATTAAAGTCCCAGTGAGCTCAGGTGTATGTGGTGGTACATATCTGTAATCAAACTCTTAGATCAGAGGCAGGCAAAACCTTCTCAGTTTATGGCGACTGTGGTGTACATAGTGAGTCCAAGTGAGCTAGGGTTGCATATAGAGACACTGCTTCAAAAGAAATGAGCAAAAATTGGACAGTGATGATTTTTTCTAGTTCCATCCACCTGCCTTCAAATTTCATGAAGTAATTGTTCTTTTGCAGCTGAGTAATACTCAATTGTGTAAATGTATCACATTTCTTTTATCCATTCTTTGGATGAAGGCCATCATCCTGAGTGAGTTAACCAAGACCTAGATATAGAATCATGGTATGTGCTCACTCATAAACTGGACATAAGATAGAAAGCAAATGATAACTAGGCTACACTCCACAGCCCCAGAGATGCTAGTTAATAAGGAGGACACTAAGAGGGACATATGGATCACCCTAGGAAGGGAAAATTGCTGGAACCTCCTGGATAGACTGAGGAATTGAGGCGGCCCAGTTGGGAGAGGGATGGAGAGGAAGAGCAATTAAAGAAATACCTTGATAGAGGGGGTAATTATGGCATTATGGGGATAGGGAGAAACCTGGTACCAGCAAAAATCCTAGGATTCCACAGGAATGACCCCACTAAGATTCCTAGAGGGGGTGCCTGAACTAGCCTTCTCCAGTAATCATAAAGGTGAGTTCCCTAATTGTTTCATAGGAACTTCATCCAGTAACTCTGGAAGCAGATGAATAGATGCACAGCCAAACACTGGGACCTGCTCTGGGAGTCCAGTTGAATAGAGGGAGAGAGGAGGGATTATATGAGCAAGTGGGGTCTAGATCGTGACAAGGCAACCCACAGAGACAGCTGACCTTTGGGAACTCAGTCAGTATAGATCAACAGGTAGAAAGCCTGCATGGGACCTACTTAAGACCCCTGCATGTGGGTGATAAATGTGTAGCTTGGTCTGTTTGTCGCCCCTAACAGTGGGACTAAGATCTGTCACTGGCACATGAGCTGTCTTTTTGGAACCTATTCCCTATGGTGGGATTAATCACCCAGCCTTGATGCAGGAGGGAGGAGCTTGGTCCTTCTTAAACTTGGTATGCCATGCTATTTTGACTTCCATGGAAGGCCTTACCATTTCTGAGGAGTGGATGTGGTAGTAGAGAGGAATGATGCAGAGGGAACTGAGTAAGAGGAGAGAGGGGAAACTGTCGTTGGTAAGTTAAATAATTTAATGAAAAATACAAAAGAAATTGGATGAGCAGATACATTTTCTCCACTCATCTTCAAAATAGTCCTTAATATCAAAGCAAGTACAAAAAGAAATGGTAAACATGAAATACAGAAATAAGGGAAGAAATGTGCCCACTGGTTGCAAACACCTTTAATTCCAGCATTCGGGAGGCAGGAGAGGAGGATCTCTGTATGATCTTAGTTAACCTACTATATATAGTTAGTTGAGATATACCAACAATACATTGTGAAACCCTGTTTAAAAAAAAACCACAACAAAAAGGAATACTTGTAGTTAATCACATTGTAGAGAACATGAAAGAGCCCATGCATAGGAGACACTGTGGTTCTGACTCAGAACTCAATAGTCAACAAAGAACCTAAAGTGAGCACCTGGCCATCAGCAGCTGTGTTAACCAGTATATAGACCCCTATCACCAGGATTTTGATTATATAAAATTTTTATTTTTTTAGCTTTAAGAAATCCTATAATCAACTTTAAACAATCTCACTTTTATTCCAGTTCCCCATATATTTGCAGCCATTGTAAGGCACTTTTACCTCAGGAAACTTTCCAGATCAATACTTATCAGTTCATCACTTTGTCTCCAGGAATACACCAGGCTCTGCCTACATAGCTGTTATTCTCTTTACTCTCTGTTTGTCACGCTTTTCAGTGCTATTTATTGGAGTTCATGTTTGCTGTCAGAGGTTTGAAGAGATATTTCCCATCTTTCCAATATCCATTTATCCTAGTTTACTGCACTGTTGCTGTGATTAAACACTGACCATAAGTAAAGTGAGGAGGAAGGGTTGATTAGGCTCATGGGTTACAGTAAAGGGAAGACAAGGCAGGAATCTGACCCTTAAACTAAAGTATAGACCCTGAAGGAACATTGTCTACTGCTTTGCTCTGCTTAATTTCTTCTACAGCCCTGCTTAGGGACAGCACTGCCCACAGTAGACTGGGGACTCATACATCAATTATGAAGTAATAAAATGCATAAATAATATGACAGCCAGCTAGTTCAATGGAGAGAAGGAGAGAAATATTTTAGTTAAGCTTCCCTCTAACTTCTTAATGTACTTTCTGTCAAGGTGGTGAAAATTAACTAGAAAAATCCATTTGCAAGCTCCATGGTGTTTGCCCACAGCAATCAACCCATTCTTATTCCTAAATTTCTAAGATTGGGAAGCTACTCAAATTACTTCAGATTGTTTTCATACATTTACATATTTGGCATTACCAAATATACTAAGTTTAATGTGGTCACTCATTTGGTATATATAAAATAAGCTTATTGATATTTCAACATGCTAACATAATTTTGTTATGGAAGAAGTAGGTAAATCTCCTGATATCAGCGTTCGTCTAATTTTCCTCAGACGCCACCCTCTGTGTGCAGTGCTGATTGTGGTCCTGGATTCAGAAAATTCTTGCAGGAGGGAATTGCAGCCTGCTGTTTTGATTGCATCCCCTGCCCAGAAAATGAAGTTTCTAATGAGACAAATGAGTGTTTGCTTCTGAGATAAATCCTTCACATAGATCATCTTCTCCCAAACACACTGGGATGATCAAAGGTTCTAAAAGGCACAAATAAACCATATCACTTTCCCAAGTTAGTTTTTGTAGAACTACAATCATTATCAATGTCACTTTAAGTAACATGTTATGCCATGACGTACATCTTTGACTCATTGAAAATACATGGCATGTGGCCTTTTCTCAAAGAAAGTTTTGATAAAGAAACTACAATGTAAGGGAATTCTGTACAGTCTTTACTAGTGACTAATCTCCTTGGAAACTATATGTAGATTAGATTCCAATCATGAATTTTGAATAATATTTATATTTTATATTTACATGTCTGTATGTGTCACTACATAAATTTATAAGCACCGTGTATATGCAGAAAATCAATGGAGTATAGACTAGAGATTCTGATCCATTGAACTCTGTTATATGGGTTCTAGAAACCAAATATAAGTCCTGTGTCTCTTTAAGATTAATGACGAGTAGAAATAAATTCTTGTGAAATTATAAGAAGTTGTTCAGTATGATACAAAGAAATTCAAGCAATATCAAGAGACCCCCCTTCAAAGTATCATTGTGATTTGAAATCTAGAGAAGTGTGGAGAAGTGTTGCCAAAAAAAGTAGAAAATATGGAGTACTATAATCAATATTTTTATATACAGCACAGTTAATAGATTCAAAAATAGAAGATACAATGGTTTTTTATGATAGCAACTAGTTACAGTTATACCAATGGTGTTGGCCTCCCTCAGTCCATGTTAGTCAAATGATTATTTATTTAGAGTTTGTTTCACAAAAATGGCAGATACATAGATTTTTCTCTCATGGTGGCTTTCATCCTATATAATGAAAGTCCTTAAAGGACATTTATGGCCAGTAAAACAGTTCAAAAGTTAAATCCCTTTCTACTACAGCTGATGATGAGTTAATCCCTAGGACCCATGTAATAGATAGGTATTGCCAGTTCTTAGAGGTTGTGTTATGATCTCTATGCACTTGCACATACAACCTACTACAATTTACTTAAACAAACTGTAATGAAATTGTTTTAAATATGAAACATAAGAATAAAGGGTATTTACAACAAGAAATACAACAAAAGTTAAAGAAAAATATTTTTATCATTTCCTTAATTATGTGCATATATGTGAAATTGGTGGTTGCGTGTACACAATTGAATGTGCATGTGAGAGGCATCCAAGGCCTCTGTAGTTAGAGTTACAGAAAGTTGTGAGAACCCCGACATTGGTCCTTAAACTGAACTCAGTTCTTCTGCAAGTGCAGTGTATTCTCTTCACAAGTGAGACAACTTTCCATTCCCCTAAGCAAAGTATTGAGTTACATGTGACCATAAATGTATTGTTCTAGATAAAAAGACTTGAAACCTAGAATCACATCATGTCTCTATGCAATTATCCAATGATTCAGAGCAATTGCACTCAAGTTTCTTAAATTTTCCATGGTGGAGACTGCAACTTATGGATGGGATATTATTCTCCAAGCAAACCTTCTGTGCTGTCACTCTTGCTTGAGTGTTCTTCTTTAATTGTGATCATGGTGTTATATCAATATCTACTTCAAACTTGAGTACACTCACATAGTCTGAGACTCATATAGATGGAAATTAGTGAAAGAGGAAGAAAGGTGTTTGTCTGTTCCCAAATGTGATAGAATCAAGAAGAAGGGCTTGTTTTTTTATTTTTATTTATTTTATTTTTTTTTTTTTTGGTTTTTCGAGACAGGGTTTCTCTGTGTAGCTTTGTGCCTTTCCTGGGACTCACTTGGTAGCCCAGGCTGGCCTCGAACTCACAGAGATCCGCCTGGCTCTGCCTCCCGAGTGCTGGGATTAAAGGCGTGCGCCACCACCGCCCGGCTGAAGAAGGGCTTGTTAATGCTAAGCATGTACAGAGGTCTCTACCTCCAGGTGTGGATTACTGCTTCTTATGAACAAGACTCAGGGACAAACCATCCTACTGCCAGATAAGGACACAACTGGGGATATTTTTTAATTAATTACTTTTTTTGCATTTATAAACATAAAAATTATATTTATATAATATTCTTCTTTTACTCTCACCCTCCTACTTCTTATATAAACCCAATCACTCTCATATTAGAGCTCTGTTGTTACTTTTGCATGTACATATATACACATATATACACACTCATACATACAGCTTACTCATTATGAAGGAACTCTAGCAAGAATGAGCATGGAAATATGGCTGTAGCAAGTCGTGCCCTTCTTCACCCTTCCCTTTGCCTTGCTAAAAACTATGACATTGCAGTAATAGTTTGAAAAAAATTGGCCTTATTAGAAGGCATGGTCGAGTTGGAGAAGGTGTGATCTTATTGGAGGATTTGTGTCATTGTGGATGCAGACTTTTAGGCCTCTTACATGCTTGAGCCATACCAAGTGAGAGTTTTCTTCCTGTTGCCTATGGATCAAAGACAAAAAATATCCAGATGCTTTTCCAGCACTATGTCTGCATGCATAGCACCATGTCCCACCATGATGATAATGGACTGAGCCTTTGAACTATATGCCACTCTATCAAATGTTTTCTTTTATAAGCGCTACTGTGGTCATGATTCTAAGAAATGGTAACCAAGGCTATTACATTCCTAAAGCTAGCCACCAATATGTGTTCCCTTATTTGGCCACTTCCTCCTCCTGAGACTGACTCTCAAGTTCCAGCTATCAAAGTATTGATGTTCAGCTACCAAAAACTCTGTTGTGCTTGTCCTAATTAAACTGTCCAATCAAAATTAAACACTTTGTCCTAACCTGGGTTTTCCCTTTCATCTTTATAAGCTACCATTTTCTAAGAGGCCACATCTGTATCCTCTCTATCCAGAGCAGTTCTTTGTCCTTCATGCCCAAAAACCTCTTCCCCCTCTCTTGTTGCTTTCATCTTCTCCTTCATTCTCTATCTCCTATTTTTGTCTATTTCCTGCCTATTGTTCTCTGGGTCAAATTAATCTACTTTTTTATTGAGAACTTGATCTTGGCATGTCATGTGTGAATTCTAAGTGTCCCTAGAGATTATGTTTGGTATATCTTCTATATCATTGCATCTGGGGTAGTAAATTCAAACTGGAAAACATATCACAGGAAGTGTCCCATTAGAAGAAACAGTCTTCAAATATTACAAGGACAGCATTCATAAAACAGACAGAAAGACATCAGGAGGCACTACAACCATGGGATTGGAGACTTTAAAATGCACCCTCTGCAAAATAATGGTTAATGATTTTACCCTCTGTCAATTCACCAGTTTAAGTCATGTACTGAATATATCTGTACTTTCTGATAACATCACAAATAGCATCATCAACACACAGTAAATTAGATAACATACTGATTGTTTAGTTTCAGTTCCCATGAAGACAATGAATGAGTATAATGAATGTCTTTCAACTCCATCCTCAGAAACAAATGCAGATAGTGCAATGCTTCTTCAACACACTAAATTGAAATATTCAGTCAATAAATGGCTAAAGCTGCATTCATCATACTTTTCTTTCTCCACCAGATGTGGAAAAATGTGTGAGGTGTCCAGAGGACCAGTATGCCAACAGGGAGCAGAACCAGTGCATTCACAAATCTGTGATCTTTGTGAACTACAAAGATCCCTTGGGGATGACTCTTGCCTCAATGGCCTTGTGCTTCACTGCATTCACAATTCTTGGTCTTGGGATCTTTGTTAAGCACCATAACACTCCCATTGTGAAGGCCAATAACCGGAATCTTAGTTATATATTGCTCATCTCACTCATGTTTTGTTTCTTGTGCTCCTTGCTCTTCATTGGCCAACCCAACGCAACTACCTGTGTCCTGCAACAAATCACATTTGGAGTTGTATTCACTGTGGCTATATCCACTGTGTTGGCCAAAACAGTGACTGTCCTTTTGGCTTTCATAGTCACAGCCCCCGGAAGAAGGATGAGGTTCTTCATGATTTCAAGGGCACCCAGCTACATCAGTGCCATATGTACCCTCACCCAAATTATTCTCTGCACAATCTGGCTGCTAGTTTCTCCTCCGTTTATTGACACTGATACACACTCTGAGCATGGCCAAATCATCATTGTGTGCAACAAGGGCTCAGTTACTGCATTCTACTGTGTCTTGGGATACCATGGCTCCCTTGCCTTAGGGAGCTTCTTTGTGGCTTTCTTGGCCAGGAATCTCCCTGACAAGTTCAATGAAGCCAAGTTACTGACCTTCAGCATGCTATTGTTTTGCAGTGTGTGGGTCACCTTCCTCCCTGTCTATCATAGCACCAAGGGCAAGGTCATGGTTGTAGTGGAGGTCTTCTCCATTTTGTCCTCCAGTGCCAGTCTGCTGGGATGCATTTTTATCCCCAAGTGCTACATAATTTTGTTCCAACCAGAGAGAAATTCTCTTCAAAAGTTAAGGGAGAAAACCTCTTACTGAACACTCATTTAATAAATGGTACTGAAAACTGTGGTGATGGTACAGAGACACCTGTTATGATATAATACAAGATGTATGCATCAGCTAGTGATTCTCATTGTTTCTTCTAATGATAATTCCCAGAAATATCATGTATACTACTTTTCTGTACATTGTTGTCTATAATCTTCCACTCAGACACATTTTACAAGACCTGGTTCTTGGATATTAGTGCATAAGGGATGTGTTCTTATATTTCTCTAATGCAAAGTAATATTTAAAATAAACTCTAAGCAATTCTTTTAATAACTGAATTACTGTTTTTTTTTTGTTTTTTTTGTTTTTTTCGAGACAGGGTTTCTCTGTGTAGCTTTGCGCCTTTCCTGGAACTCGCTTTGGAGACCAGGCTGGCCTCGAACTCACAGAGATCCACCTGCCTCTGCCTCCCAAGTGCTGAGATTAAAGGCGTGCGCCACCACCGCCCGGCCAACTGTGTGTTTTTAATGTAAGAGAAAACAAAGAAAGTTGTAGTAGAGGGAATGAATGTTTTCAGATTATGAAACTAATTTAATCCTTGTGGAAGTGACAAGAGAATCCTGTTGCATCCTGTGAGTTAGAGGAGTAAAACTTAGTAGAAATAAAGATGTTTTGTTAAATAGATGGAACAAATATTGTGAAAGATTATAAGTTGTCTCAGCATTTAAAATCATATATAGCTTTTTCATGGGCATGAGTTCACTATCAAATCCATGCATCTTACAATTTATAGCCACCTCTTCCAATAGTGCCAATGGATGCCTTTTCTGTCTTCCAAGAACACCTACTCACAGATGTGCACATACGAGCACACTCGAAAAGCACACATACACGTAATTGAAATTAAATGAAATTTGTAAAGTGAAATTTACATAGCACTACAATGGAACACTGGTTTTCTTTTTTTCCCATTTATTGAAATAGATTTTCCTTCATATACTATCCCCTGATTATGGTTTCTCCTGCAAGCCTCTTCAAGTTCCTCCAAGATCCTCCCCACATTGCTTCCTATCTGAATATACCTCATTTCTATCTCTCATTGGATAAATTCAGGTTTCTATGGAAGAATAATAAAATATGTACTATGATAAAGAAAATCTAACACATTGGAATTGGTCAAAATAGGCAAACATAAGGAAAAGAGCCCAAGAGAAGGCATGAGAATTAAGCACATGTGTTTGTACATTCCGGAATCCCAAAAAATTCTTACCTTGAACCCATAACATATATGCAAGCAATGTGTAGGTTAAAAAGTGAGTAGAAATGTATATCATGAAAAACCTACAGAAGTGAGGAAAATGGGGAACTCTGACACAATACTATGGAACATAGGCCCCACAAATGAGGTTGATTATATTTTGTGCTCCCATCTATACGTGGGCATGCAGTCTACACTTAAAAGAGTTTGATTCCCTATTGAGACTCCTTTGAAGGAAAGTAAATTCTCATTAGCTGGTGGTTATCAATTGGAGATTGCTTCTGGTGTTACAGATGAGGCTTGTGATCACTTCTACTTTCAGGTCTGGGACCCCAACGGGGAAAAACACATGTATGCACTGTTCCTGTTTCCTCAGGTTCTGTGTTTTCTTTTATTTATCAATCCTGTTTAATTAGAAGGCATTTATTTTGGTGTCCTCTGTAATGGTATTTGTTCCACCCATGAACTTGGGCTATACAGCTCAAAGGAGGCTGTGCTTCTTGCCATCATATGTAACCTCTTAAAAGGAAAGGGAGAGGGGTCACATTCTTCTTCTTACTGGCTTTTCCCATTGGCCAGGTACATTTTCTCACAGAACAGAAGATGACTTCAGCTGTTTACTCGTTTCTGAATTAGTGAGTATATTTTTAAATTTAAATCTTAATAAATCCATTTTATACTTTAAATAGACTCATATGTATTGACCTTAACAGTTCTCCATTACCTCTGCCTCTTATCCTCTTTCTACATATGCTTCCATGCTATTTTCTGTGGCTTGTAGGGAGATATATGAAGGAGGCAAGCCTTTTAAACTTAGTTTTCTTCCTCTCACCATAATGTCTGGCTGTTGATTTCTGTTTGCTATTTGTTCCTGTCTGCTGCACAATGATGATTCCCTGAAAATAACTGAGCAAGGCATTGATCTTGAATATAACACAATGCAATTACAAAACATTTTATTGCTTTTTAAAAGAACAATAGCGTTTGATTTTACTGTAGGTAGCTGGGCTATCTAGTTTTTGATTCTTGTTACTCAAGCAGTGTCTGGTTGGATTCAGTCAAATCAGATATTTGTTGCTTATTCTCACAGATTTTGTGCCACTATTTTCCTAGCTATTTTGCAGGCAGGATATTATTGTAGATCAAAGGGTTTTTGGATGTGTTCACACTTTTAGTTCAGTTGGCAATTGCCAAAGATCATTTCAGTACCAAGGACACTAGAATACTGAGTGAAATCTCAATTAAGGTCTCCCATGGGGAGTCAGCAGAGCCCAGCACACTGAGCCTAGGCAGGTCAAAGCCCCTTCCCACTGCACTAAGGCTGAGCAAGGTGTCACACCACAGGCACCAGATTCCCAAAGGCCTGCCCATAGACCAGGGATACAGGCACCAGATTCCCAAAAACCTGCCCATAGACCAGGGACAGATCCCGATCGCCCTGCCTGGGTGCCCCCCAAACTGTTTGAGCCAAACAACTGTCTTCTGTATCCAGAGGGCCTAGTCCAGTCCCATGGGGGCTCCACAGCCACCAGTCCACAGTTCATGGGCTTCTATTAGTGTGGCCATGATGTTGAACACTCATTTAATAACATTTAGTAAGTGTTGCTCAGCTGTGTATGTTTTATCTTCTGAGAACTCTTAGTTTTGTACCTTTTCAAAATTGAGCTAATTTTTTTTGTTCAGATTCTGCATTCTAGATATACTAATCCTTTATTCCCAGGGTCCCAAAAGTACTTGTTTAGTTGCAGTGTCTTTTCCATTGGTGTGTTTTAAACTTATGTCAAAGATAAGTTGACTATAGCTGTGCAATCTAATTATGGGTTTTCTTATCCATTGAAATAGTGTAGTATCAGTATATTATGGTCTTCTGTAACTATAGTACTAGAGTGTAGTGGAACATAATTATTATGATAACTCCAGCTTTGTTATTTTTTTCTCCATTGCTTGATCCATCCAGAGTCTGTTTTTCTATTTGAATTTTATAATGTTTTTTCATAATTCTGATTTTTCTTTATACTATGATGGAAATTTGATGAATATTGAGCATATTAGAATGGTGTTCACAGTATAGACACGTATTTTTAAAACAATATTAATTTTATCAATCCAGAAGCATGCAGGATAGTTTCCCTCTTGCATTGTCTATAAATTTCTTTCCTCAGTGTTATAAAATATTCACCGTGAAGATGTCTAACTTCCTTGGTGTCATTTATTCCCAGATACTTCACGTTTTAGAGGTTACTTCAATTGAGTTCATTATTTGATATCTTTCTTAGCCTGTAATGAAAGCTACTGGGGTCCAGACCCTCAATAGCCTTCACCCAGACTTTCAGAAGATAATCTACTGGTGGTTGATTAATCTGAGGGATTCTCTAATAAATCTATGTACTTGAAACTATTTAGTCTATACACTTTATTCTTCTGAGTCAGTTCTCTCTCTACATGCCTTCTATTTGCTCTCTTACTTAGCTTCTTTCTTGACTAATACTCTCTAACTCTGCTGTGGATATCTGCATGCTGTGAACGTGTTGCTCTGATTGGTTAGTAAATAAAGTGCTGATTGGCTAGTAGCCAGGCAGGAAGTATAATCTGGACAAAGAGAGAGGAGAATTCTGGGAACAGGAGGGCTGAGTCAGGAGACACTGCCAGCAGCCTCCATGAGAAGCAAGATGTGAAGGCAGAACTGGGAAAAGGTACCAAGCCACGTGGCTAAACATAAATAAGAATTATGGGTTAATTTAATTGTAAGAGTTAGTCAGTAATAAGCTTGAGCAAATGGCCATACAGTTCCGAAATAATATAAGCCTCTGTGTGTTTACTTGGGCCCTAGTGGCTCCAGGACTGGCAGATGAGAGAGATTTGTCCTTACCACCAGAAGGTAGGGGCACAGGAAAACTCTAGCTACGTATCTCTTTCTGCTGTTACCTCTAAGACTACCTTAATTCCCTCATCTTAGTTCTGCCCCATCTTGGTCTTTTTCATCTTGTTCTTATCCATCTAGTTCTTTTCCATCTGGCTCATCCTCATCTTCCATCTAGTCCTTCTAGTTTTCTAATGTAGTTCTCCTCCAATCTAATTCTCTTCCAATCTAGTTCTTCCCTATCTGTTTGTTCCCCTCCAGATCTTGCCCATCTAGTTCTTCCATTCTCTATTTTCTTCTCTTTTTTTTTCTCTGAAAATAAAGCTGCCTTTTATCCCTTTGGCCCTTATCCCTCCAAGCTATCTCTGCTACTGCCATTTCTGGCAGGGCGGGGCAAGTGTGCTTAGTCACTAGGCAACTTGGCTAGGTAACTTCCCTCACAGCTAGATGTACCTGTAAGTAGGAACCCTTCAGTTATGAGTTAATTGCTAAGGGTGGAGTTAAACCTAGAAATACAACTTTGGAAAGGAGCACGTTAAGCTTAATTAGCATATCCACCAGTGTGGGCCGTTTACCCACCACCCCCACAGTTCCCCAGAGTTTTCTTGAGTGCAAGCAGCAGGAAATATTAGATAAAAGGATTTATTGTGGAGAATCTTGTGGAGATAAACAGATAGAAAATAAAGGAAAACCTCGAGAGGGCCTGGAACCTATTCCAATGGGGCCCCAACTTTCTCTGCCCCAGGGTTTTTATAGAGACGCTAAGGGGTGGAGCAAAAGACCTCCTCTCCCAGCACAGCCAAGTGCAGACCATCCCAGACACCTGCACTCACTCAGGCCCGTGGTCTAATCATCCTCTATGCGGACCTGCTGGGTAAATCCACAAGGAACCCAAGAACAGGCTCCCACACACCAGGCCTTCTCAAACAGATAGTCTGGATGCTTAAGTCTGTTTTTAGAGAATCTGTGAAGTATCTCAGATAAGGCATTTTCGTCCATTCAGGAATGGTCCTGGCTGGATGCTTCTAATGACAATAATTACAGAAAGGCCTGAGATTAGCGATCCTGTCTATGTTACTGCACAGAAGTTTATCTAAATATTCCATTAGTAGAAGGTAAGTTGTGACCAATGAATGTCAGAATAGCTACAATAGCACATGAGAAATTCATGGCAGGAAACAGCTAATAATCAAAGACTAGTATCACCAAGACTCCTTGAGCCTTGGCTTGACCTCTGGAATGCCGTTGGCTTCATCCAGGTATTAGCTTGTCCTAATCAGCTGAAATACTACTTCATATAATTGTGACTTGCAGCAAGTCTTGCTCTTCCTGGTACATAGAGGAGCAATTCATGTTGTGTGCTGATTTTGCATGCTGCTACTTTCTAGATAGTATTCATCATATTGAAGAATTTTTACAATGAATATTTAGGATCTCATTTACAAGTACAACATCATTAGCACATAGACATAATTTGACTCCTATTCCTTTCTACTGACTTGAAACTCTAGAAGTATCCGAAGTGTCCTGATCTTATTCCAGGGGAATGATTATCTTCCATTCTTTGTTGTTTCAAAGGAAAGGCTCTCAGTTTGTCTCCTTTGATTTAATTCTTGCCATTTTTTTTTATATTTTCCTCCATTCTGTTGCATTATTTTCCTTTTATACTGAGTGTTTTAGGGATACTGAAGATTTCCATAAGTATTTTCTTCATCTAATGTGATGATTATGTAATTTCTGCCCTTATCTATTAAAGCAATTTATTATACTCACTGACTTATGCATGGTACACCTTTTTTTGCTGCTAAAGTGTGTTAGTTGGAGTTTCTATTGATAGGAACAGACACCATTAACATAGCAACTCTTAAAAATGAAAACATTTAACTGGGAATAGCTTACAATTTCAGAGGATTAGTCCATTATTATCATGACAGAACATGGTAGTATGCAGTAGAAATGGTGCTGGAAAAGGAACTGAGAGATGAAGAGTTTCAAGTTTGCCTAGCTGGGTTTTGGTCTTGCTTTGGTCCAGTATTTCTTCAGTATCCCTCATTTCCTCCATTTTTGCAATGCTAACATATATCCTGAGTCATTATAAGATGGAAGAATATGACCTGCCTTTTTTTTATTATAGTTTATATATAATTACAGTGAAGAGATTGCATTAGTTTCTCAAAAGACTTTGAACTTTGGACTTTAAAACATTGTTGAAACTATGATGGGGACTTTTGAAGTTGGACTAAGTGCATATTGCAATATATTATGGTTACAAGCGTTTGTGGGGCAGTGGAGAGGAATGTGGTTATTTGAATAGAAATGATTCCCCCTCAGTGGACTCATGTGTTTGAATGCTTGGCCATAAGGAGTGGCACTATGAGCAGGTATGGTCTTTTTGGAGAAGAGGGAGGCATTTGTCACTATGGAGGAAGGCTTTGAAGTCTCATATATACTCAAGTCATGCACAGTGACATAGTTTTTTTCTGCTGCCCTCAGATCAAGATGTGGAATTCTCAGTTCCTTCTCCAGTATCATTTCTATTTGCACACCCCCATGATGATACTGGACTAAACTTATGACCTGGTAAGCCAGCTCCATTTAAATGTTTTCCTTTTTAAGAATTGCATGGTAATGGTGTCTCTTCATACCAATAGAAACTCTAAATAAGACAATCCTCTATCAAACTAGGAGTTAATAATTATCTTTTCCCATTATGTAAGCTCCTACATTCTCTGAATGATGATGTGCTTTTCTTAGAGAAGATTTTCAGTGTCATGGGAACCTATTTATTAATTATTGTTTTTTTTCTTTTTTAAAAGTAAACTTCATTTTTTTCATTTTTATTTATTAAGAAATTTTCTACTCACTTCACATACCACCGACAGATCTCACCTCTTCCCTCCTCTTACCCCCTGATTGGCAAATATCTGGACAGAGTAAGGTTAGGTGGAAAAACCAAACTAAGTACCTAGAAGAACAGTGATGTCTGGGGAGAAACCAGACAGCCACCAAGGGAACAAGAGATACTAGAGGACAGGTAAAGCCGCAAGCACAAGCCATGTGGTAAAACATAGATTAATAGAAATGGGTTAATTTAAATGTAAGAGCTAGTAACAAGCCTCTGAGTGGTTATTTGCAACCAGGCAGTTGGGACAGGAAAACTCTGCCTACATGAAACTGTTTATCAGCTCTAGGAATTGTTCCGTGAAATCTGAATACCTTAAGTATTTAATCAGATTACCTGCGAAGATGAATATTCTGACTTTTTCTTATTTACATGTATTTGTCCTTCACTTGCCTTGTTTATCTACCAGAAATTCCAACCCTTGGTTACTTGGTTTGGTGAAAGGTTTTCTGATTACCATTGTCTTGGTTATGATGCCTTTAGGAATATTTTTCTCCATTAGCATGACGTTTGACTATAGGTCTGCCATACATAGCCTTCATTATATTGGGTATGTTCCAATCTTAATCTGTAATCCCTCCAGGGCTTTAAATACAAATGGATGCTGGATTTCCATACCTATTGACACAATCATAAAATTTCTAATCATGAGATTATATTTATTGATTGATGAATTATATTTATTGATTGATGCATGTTGAAGCATTCCTGCATGTTTAATTAAAATTGACTTGACAAGGATGAGTTACATTTTTGATGTGTTATTGAAATATGTTAAAAGGTGTTTTACAGTATTATTTGCCTATGTTCACTAGAAAAATAAATCCACAATTTTCTTTACACTGTGCATCTTTCTGGTTTTGCATCTAGACAAAGGCCTCAAGTGGAGGAATTGGGACATAAACACACCTGCAAAACATTCAACCTAGTTGGACCTGCATCCAAAATTTTCTGGGACCAGAGCCTAACAGAATCATCATCACGAGATAAGAGAGACTTCATTCAGCAAGTGATGGGAGCATATGCAGAATCTCAAAGCAGATCATTAGGCAGAACTTGAGGAGTCCTGTGGAAAAGGGGGAGGAAGGATGGGAGAAATCAAGGAATCAGGGACACCAAGGAAACATGGCCCACAGAATCAATTGACCTGAACTCACATAGGCTCACAGGGATCAGGGAACCTGTACAAGTCTAACCTAGATCTCCACACATTTGTTATGGCTGAGTAGCTTGGTGTTCTTATGGGATTCCTAACAGTAGTTGCAGGGACTGTCACTGATTCTTTTGCCTACTTGTGGGACCATTTTTCTCCTACTGGATTGCCTCATCTGGACTTGATGTGATGGTACATGCCTGATCTTATTGTAACATGTATAACCATGTTTGGTTGATGTCCCTGGGAAACCTGCTCTTTTCTGAGGAAAGACAGAGGGGGAACAGATCTGTGGAAGAGAGGCACTGGAGTGGAGAGACAGAGGGAGTGGAGGGATCAAAAATTATAGTCAGATGTAATATATGAGAGAAGAATAAGAAAGTCTTACATATAGATAAAGGTAACATATAAAGAGCTACAGCTTTGTGAGTTTTCTGTTAAGCAATGGCCAGGTCTGCTACTCTGAAGTCAAGAGGAGGAGACACTGTAGATAAGCAAAACCATTGCATTGACTCTCACTAGGACCAACTATTCCATATTTTAACAGAGACAAGCACATAAACAAAAAGCATTTTAAACAAAGGTTTACCTTCATGTACATCTGCAATCAAAACAAAAATTTGGATTTTTAGAGACTTGGGATATTTTAAGTAGAACTATTTCTGTTTATTTTTAATCAAGAATTTTTCTACATCTGCTTCCATGGTACAATACCTTGAACAAAATAAAAATACACATACAGTGTTTTCTAACAAACTCAATCTCAAATTTGTATCAATATACATAATTTATATACAATATACAAAAGTCCAGTGCAATGCAAAATATTTTAAACTAGTAGTTGCTTTATGAAAGTAGATTCAATAGTCATCCTTTTTATCTTATCATATCTATATAAATCAATCTCAAATATGTAACAATATACATAATTTTTATATAATATACAAAAATCCAATCCAATGGAAAATATTTAAAACTAGTTGTTGCCTTTTAAAAGTAGATTCAATAATCTACCTTTCTATCTATATCATATATATATGCTTCTTTTTCTTTTAGAGTAGATTCAATAATCTATCCTTTATTCTATCATTTCTGTATTTTTTTCAGAGTAGATTCAATAATGTACCTCTTATCTATATCCTCCTTTTTTTTTTCAAAGAACTTTAAATCTGATCTCCTTTGTTTAGCCTTTTTCCTGACCATTAATAATAACAACTTGTAACCAAACATCCTAAACAATGACAATTATCCAAAACCCATTGAAAGAATAAAAACCACCCACTCTAACTCTTGGAAATGTGGGCATCATGTTCTTAAATTACTTCCTGCTGGTTGGGGGTTTAGGCATCTTTAGGGGATCCTGAAAAGAAAAAAAATTGGGTTAATTATCAAGTCCTGGGAGAGGTAGCTATATCATTTGTTGTCCAGTCTCTACATAATACAAAAGTGTAGGCCTTTTCTCAAGTCCTTGCTCGAGTAATCTGTGAGGCTTGATCATCACAGCTAGCCATCTTGAAATTGTCCTGAGCAGTTTGTATTCTAAAGCTTATCTTTGGATGATGTTTGTCAGCTTAGTGGTATTATTATTATTGTCCATGTGGAATCATCATTGTGGGGCCCCATCATCTTTCTGGAGACTTCAAATTTGCTGTTAGGTGTGGTAATGATTCTCTACCGAAAACTGATAGAGACTCCAACACAAAACTTGTATAGGCAGCTAAATAAATCCTTTTTTTCTAAAATTAGTTAGTACTCTATAGGACCATTAAGTTAATCATCATGATGAAAGTTAAAATATATATATATATATGTTATAAATTTTGATATATAATTTATACCTTAAGATAGTTTTAAAGAAGCAAAATAGAACCAAAGAGTTATGACATTAGTGGCAATAGAATTGTCCCTTAATTTTGGTTTTTTTCTATCCCATATCAGATGGCTCTTCTCTCATAACACAGAGATTTTGTATTTTCATTTTCAAAAACATGCTCGGGTTTAGAGGAGAGAGCTATTCTCCAACTCCAAAGCCAACTTTAATTTTTAATTGAACTCGGACTATATAAAGACCATTTGTGTTATGTGACTGTAGAGAAGAGCAGAAACAAACATTTAGGAAGACTTATAAAATTTTATTCGGTTCGATATGTGATATACCAATAGGTCAATTTACTCATTTTGGGACATTTATTCTGGATGATTTGTCCTTTTTTTTCAGATATCTCATTTGTCCAGTGTTCTTTAAATTCCTTAGCCTTCATACTTCCGAAAGACAAAGCAAAAACACTTCCCCAACCCTAACTTTGGGGAAGTTCCCTTTTGGCAAGTTATATCTGATTAAATAAAAATCATTTGTTAGTTGCATAAGTTAATTTAAAATTGATTGTCATGCTGGTTGATGAACTATCACCTCTTCTAATCAAGAGGTCTCTCTTGTTCAAATCAAACCTTTATCAATATTGATGGTGTCCATAGTTTTTCTTCTCCTGTAGAAATAAAAGGAAAACCTTATATCCAACCTAAGTCGTATCCTGGTTTCTGTTCTGAGGTCAGCACATCTTTAAAGTATATAGGCTGATTTAATTCTATAGTTTTTTCTATTATCCAATGTCTCTCCACAACTGTTTTTCCTTTTTCATTAGCATTTAGAAAATTCAAAGTTAATAGAACATTATGTAATCCATCTCTGGGGTTTTTGTTATCCCTTTCTGTTTATTTAACATATCATTTAGAGTTCAATTTGACCTTTCAATGACTGCTTGACCTGTAGGATTATGGTGTATACCTGTAAAGTTCCTTATATTGTAAGGAGCAAAAAACAGCTTTATTTTACCAGAGACATATGCTGGAGCATTGTCAGTTTTAATTTGTGCAGGTTTACCCATGACACCCATAAATTCTAGCAAATGTGTAATTATAAAATCAGCTTTTTCTGAACTCAGAGCAGTTGCCCATTGAAATCCTGAATAAGTATCAATAGTTTGGCATACATATTTCAATTTCCCAAATTCTGCAAAGTGAAACCCATCCATCTGCCCGATTTCATTCCTCTGAGTACCCTTTGGGTTACATCCTGCTAGTAGTGGAGTCTGATTATAAAAAGAACAAGTAGGACATTACCTTATAATTTCCTTGGCTTGTTGCCAGGTTTTGAAAAAAATCTTTTTTAAACCCTTACTATTGATATGATGTTTTTGTGAAATTCTGAAGCCTCCAGCACATTTTTCATCAATAGTTTATCAATCTTGTCATTACCTTATAACAGAGGGCCTGGCAGAGCCATATGGGAATAGATGTGAGTTATATATAAAGGCTGCTTCCTATTTTTGATTAACTTGTAATTGAATAAATAACAATGTTAATTCTGACTCATCGGGGATAAAATCTGCAGTCTCAATATGTAAGACCACTCTTTCTGCATACTGAGAGTCAGTAACTATTTTGAGAGTTTCCAAAATATCTATTAATGCCATCAGAATAGCATACAATTCTGATTTTTCAACCAAATTATAAAAACTTTGAACCACTTTACTTAAATTTCCTAAATTGTATCCTGCCTTCCTTGTTTGTATGCATCTATATAAAATATATGGGCTCGAGATATGGGTGTTTCCTGAACAATACAAGGCAGAATCCAAACATCTCTCTTTATAAGTTGAATTCTATTACTTTTGAGATATTTGCTGTTAATCTCTCAAAAAAATTTACTGCAAACTCTTTGCCAAGGTTCACTCTCTGTCCATAATTTGTCAATGCCATCCTTAGTTAAAGGTACTACAATTTCTGCTGGGTCTATTCCTGCTAATTTATTAAGTCTCAATTTTCCTTTTAAAATCAAGTCAGAGATCTAGTCCACATAAGTTTTTAATTTTTTACTCTGTTTATTTAGAAATATCCATTCCAACATAATATCTCCCCTCTGTATTAAAATTCCTGTAGGAGAATGCTTATAAAGTGGATTAACCAAAATGCTATCAAGCTTTGGATCCACATGATCCACATGTCCTTCCTATAATTTCTTTTCCACCAAGGCCAGTTGTCTCTTAGCTTTAGCTGATGGTATGAAATGTCATTCTGTATGCTATGAATGTGTGTTGCTCTGATTGGTTGATAAATAAAATGTGGAATGGCCTGTAGCCAGGCAGGAAGTATAGGCAAGATCAGCAGACAAGAAGAATTCTAGGGAGAGGAAGGCTGAGTCAGGAATTGCCAGCTGTAGCTGGAGTTTTCCTGTGTCCACCCAGCTCCTGCAGCTTCTCAGACCCAAGTAAACACACAGAGACTTATGTTACTTATAAACTGTATGGTTGTAGCAGGCTTTTTGTTATCTAGTTCTTATATCTTAAATTAACCCATTTCTATAAATCTATACCTCGCCACATGGCTCATGGCTAACCAGTATCTTTATATATTACTTCTCATGGCAGCAGTGGCTGTCAGCATCTCCTGACTCAGCCTTCCACTTTCAGAATTCTCCTCTCCGTTTATCTCACATATACTATACTTCCTGCCTGGCTCTTAGCCAATCAGTGTATTATTTATTAACCAATCAGAGCAACACATTCACAGCATACAGAGCAAAAGATATCCACAGCAGCCAGCCAGACACAGAGGCAACAAGAAATCTGGCAGAACTGAGAAAATGTATCAAGTGACATGGCTGAAATAGATAAGAATTACGGCTAAATTAAATTAAACATAAGAGCTAGTCAGTAAAAATTCTGAGCTAATGCCCAGGTAGTTATAATTAATATAAGCCTCTGTGTGTTTACTTGGGGGATGCAAGTGGGAGAGATTTGTCCTGACAACCAGCCAGCTGAGACACAGGAAAACTTCCAGCTACAATTAGTGCCTTACTTTTGGCCATTGATTCACATAGACCTAAGAAAGCTTAAAGATTCTGAATGCTCAGAAATGGAGTCATACTTGGTTTTCTAGTCTCATAGTCTCATGCTAGCAGCAGTGCAGACTCATCTCCCAGCAGCTGCCTACAAGATGGAGCTGGCTGCCATTCACCATGAGCTAAGCAGCATGGCTGCTGGCTGTGGATTCCTGCCACAGAACACAGAGGCATCTCCATACTGCACAGTATAGCGCATGATGGATTTAGCCTTTACTAATACAGACAAAACAAAGAGGTTTCTGGTGTTGGTATCTTTCAAAGATCAGCAGTTGTTGTGCCCAGTCTTGTACAATCTGGATGGTCAATGACTGTTTTTTATAATAATACCTCCTAATATATCTCTCAGAAACATGTGTCAGTTTGTGGTTTGTATGTGAGGTCAGAGGAATGGTAATCTGTGTATTCCATTGTTTAATAGTTCACAGCCCCATAAATTCATAGCTATATTAGTCACATATGGCTTTAATTTTCCTCTCTGTGCTTCTGGCTCCATACATTCGACCCATCTTGTGCTCTGCTTCACTTGAGATAATGTTCCAACCACTCACAGCTGAACATTTACCTCCTGAAGAGGTAATGACAAAATTTGTTGCAATTATTGTGATGTCTGCACCTGTGTCTACAAGACCTTCCAAGAGAATGTCATTTATTGGTATTTTTAATTTTGATCTTTGTTCATTAGTAGAATTTTGACAAAAATTCGCTTTATGGTTTCTCCTGAATTTCCTGTTCTTTCTGATATAGTTGTTCTATCACCCTGAGAAGTATGGGTTTTTACAATAGGCATTTGGTTAATTAATTGTTCCAAGAAGGGGTTTCTTCTATGATGGCAGGAAAGGACTGAACTGAATCTGTAGTGGTTAATGGATGAGGCCCCTCAGGGAGTTTCCAGATGCCAGAGGCAAAGGATTACCTTGTCTGTTCCTTGTTGATCTACATTCATTACTCCAAAGTTTACTTTTACCACACCTTCTGAATAATCCAGAAGGGTGGGTTATTCTCTTGCCATTGTTCCTTGAATAAACATTGTCTCTATGAATGCCCTGTTTACAATTCCTTTTCAGGTTACCTTGTTTATCACAATTAAAGCATCTGACATTACTTTTCTTCAAAGCTTTTGAAATCACTTCTCCTATGCACATATAGTCATGGTCATGAGACTCAATATTAATTGTGTCCCTGACCCAATTCTACAAGGAGGCTGATCATGCCTTTAATGGCCTGATTATCATCTTGAATACTGCATTCTTGTTCTCAAAAGCCAAAGATTCAATTATTACCTGTCTAGCTTCTGAATTTGGTACTATTCTATTTACTGCTGAAGAGAGCCTCTGTAAGGAAACCATGAAGGAGTCTTTGGGGTCCTGTATAACTTTTGTAAATAATTTAATTTTCTTCCCTGCTTCCTTAATTCTAACCCACACATTCATGACTGCCATGCAGCATAGAATGGGGGTTTGGTTATTATGTAAACATTCTCTTTGTATATCAGCATAATCACCATCTTCAAGAGGTTGATCCTGGAAAATTTCCACACCTCCAGTCCTACATCATTGTTCTATAGGTTTAGCCTCCTCTTTCTACCATGTTCTCCACTGTAATTGTGGTCTGGCCTCTAGGATGGCTATAACTAATTCTTTCAAGTTTTGAGGCATAATTCTATTACAAGTTGACGACGAATTTAACATCTGCTTTACAAATGGAGAATGCATGCTATGTTACTGTAGCTTCTTTAAATCTCCTTAAATCTAACGTTTCCACTAGTGTCCAGTTAACTCATATACACTCTTGTACATTTGGGAGTTCCTGTCAGGTTAGTGGATAGATTAAGTTTGGTCTTTTGAAAACAGGCTATTTCTCTGTAACCGTATAATGCAATCATGTGATAGGTTCACCTTTAACTTCCTCTGTTAAGCCAGAAATTGGGGTTAAAGCCTGAGAGAAGTCAGAGTAATAGGAAAAGCCACAGCTAACCTCATCTCACCAACTCTACAACTTCCAAACAAGCTACTTTCTGTCTACCCATACCTATATGCTTTTCTGTTCTGTTCTCTCATTTGCTCTCTCAGCCCAGATACATCACTTCCTGTCTGTCTATACAGACCTCCAGACCTCTTTGGTTAGTGCTGGGATTAAAGGCATGTATCACCATGCTGGGCTCTGTTCCCAGTGTGTCCTTGTATTCACAGAGAACCAGACATAGCCCTGCCTCCCAAGTGATAGGATTGAAGGCCTGTGCTTTCATTACCTAACTTCTATATAGTGACTGGCTTTTTCCTGTGATCTCCACATGTTTTATTGGGGGACACTGTATATTGGGGGACATAATACATCACCACAGTGGAACCAATGTTAAAGAATAAAGTGTGTCATGACAATATGTTGATTCAGTGATTCATAGTGGAGAAAAGAATATTGCAGAAAGTCAAAGTTCAGATTCCATCAGGAAACTTGATTTCTTCATTGACAAAAAGTTAATCATTTAGAAATCAATTCAACAGAACCATTATTTTTATCAGAAAAAGACAGAAAGTATTTAGAGTCATCCATGGACATAATATATTCATTCAGACATAAATTTGTGGAAGAAAGAATATGGGGTGATTCATGGAACCCTGGAAGGCAAAACAATTGATAGTCTCTTGTGTTCCCCAAAATATTTTGAACCCTAATAAACTTATCTGGGGTCAAAGAACAGAACAGCCACTAGATATAGAGGCTAGAAAATGGTGACATGCATGCCTTTAATCCTAGCATTACAGAGGCAGAGATCCATCTGGATCTCTGTGAGTTCAAAGCCACACTGGAAACAGCAAGGTGTGGTAACAAGAGACTTTAATCCCAGGAAGTGATAGCAGAAAATAGAAAGGTATATAAGGTGTGAAAACCAGGAACTAGAGCCTGGTTAAGCTTTTAGGCTTTTGAACAGCAGTTCAGCAGAGATTCATTTGGATGAGACACAGAGGCTTCCAGTCCTCATGAGGAAACAGCATCAGCTGAGGTATTGGTGAGGTGAGGTGGCTGTAGCTTATTCTGCTTCTCTGATGTTCCAGTGTTCACCCCAATACCTGGCCCCAGGTTTGTTTTTATTAATAAGAACTTTTAAGATTCGTGCTACAGTCTCTAGTCTGCAGAGCATCACACCTGGTGTTGTGAGTTGGTCAGGCCTGTCATGGGCCTTTTTTGATCCTTTTCCTTTTCATCTACTATTGCTTCATCTGGTTTCACATGTTTGTATCATCATAAATGGCTTTCTCAAAAGAAGTTTCTTGGTTCACATTGGGGACCAAATCCTACAAGAGAATTTCATGCCTTGGGACAGTTCTCTATGATCTTGAATGAAGTCATACTGCCTGTGGCTGGAGAAGATCATAAAAAAAATATTTTTCATCTGTCTTGTGATTGTTAATGTGGGGCCTGAGATTGAAAGCCTGAGGGAGGAAATTACTGGATAATTCCACAGGGAAGTGAAGAGTCTTGTCAGGAAGAACTTGGGATGATTCAAAGGATAGCTGCAGTCACCAAGAAAATTCTAAACAAACATGCACTCACATATGAGCTGTGCACATCCACACTGGATGCTTGGAGCTCATGCTATAATGCTCATGTGTGGCCAGATACTTTGTTAATATGCTGTTCTGTTGGATTTTTATCTCTTGCTTTCTGCAGATTCCTATTCTTGTGTGCTCCTACTACAGCAGTGAGTGCTTAGTTAGAAAGAATTACTGTTTAACTGGTGAAGGAAATGTGGTGATTACTGGGTTTTTTTCCTGCATATGCTATCTATCCACTCAACAAAACAATTGATTGGCGGATGACTAAATTTAACAGAGATTTTATGGTTGAGTACATCTTTTTTCCATTTATTCATTATCTAAATTTGGCATTCATATGCTTTGGGGGAGGTATGGATTACAACATCATTATGCCTCTTTTCCATTCCTAGATCTCTTCTGTGGTGCTGTCTTCTTAGTGACTCATCTTGTGCTTTCAAGGGGGAAATGGGAATTTGGGTTTTATTCATTTTCTTTTCCATAGTAGACACTGGGAATATTCCCCCATATTCTCAGCTAAGCCTCTAACTCCTCAGGATTTGTATGTTTTCAATATTAGCTCTATTATAGATGGATTAGATAATAAAAGTATGATAGAGTATTTGGTGGGATTCTAGAAGTCTGGCTGTGCTCCTGTGAGAAGAAACGAATGCCAATGAGGTTAATGATTAGCGATTTTGCTGTGTGTGAGTGACAAGCATTATCTGGTTTTGCTGCTCAAGATTTGGGAGTAGGGATGTCAGAAATAGACATGCAGGCCAACTTTCTGCTTTAGAAATGCCTTCATCTGTCTCAGATTCTTTTATCTGACCTCTCATATTTGTATTATCTGATAACTTTGATACTTATTTGTTTGCTCCATGAAAATACAGTGTATACTTCTTCATTGTTATGAATGTGTTTCTGTGTGTCCCTTAATTGTGATGAGACCTCTGATTACTGCTTTCAGTTATTCTCAAAGATACAAGATTAAGACATAGTGTCAGACATATCTAATTGAGTATCTTAGGTCCTGCTAGAGAGAAACAATCATGTGTGTTAGGGTTTAAATGAAGTCAGGTGTGTTTTATCCCAGACTGACATGTTCATAGCTATAGGTAACCACACAATAAGTGTCTGAAAATGAAAAGGGTAGCTTGCTCTCAAGTCTGAACTCAACAAAGGCAACATGAAAATACATATTCAAGAGTTAGGTTGGAGGTAATGGGTGGAAAGTCACCTAAAATAAACATCAGACTGAGAATGGATAATTATCAGTGTGGCAATACTGTTTCTGCTGAGCTGTGGCTGTGGAGAAAGTAATCAAATCAGTGTGGAAAAGGAAAAATGTTCAAGCATGGAATGTCACTTTACATGAAGGATATTGTAAAAGGTTAATTCTGAAATTGATACCAGAAAGGCAGCAGGGGAAATTTAAAAATTGGCATCTAGATAAAATATTATGTGGAAGAGTCTACTGGCTCCAGGGATCATTGCTTATTTCAAATAAGGTTAAGAAGCTCTATGGTCTACCAGACATTTGACCTTGTATGCTGGAAGGAGATGCATCTGCTTTACAGCAGATGATGTCTTTATTCTTCCCTGTTCCACCCTTCTCCTCTGCTCTCCAATCTCAGCATCTCAGGCACCACTGTGCATCAGCCTAAGTCCCTCTTCAGCTTACACAGCAGCAACCCCATGCCTGCAAAGGGACTGTAATAATGTGTGTTCTTTGTGGCTGGGTTGTCTAATATGTAAATTAAGAGAGTGTTGTGCATGTTTCATTTAATATCTTATGATGTTAAAAAAAAACTAAAATAAACTTGCAATTATAAAAGATACAAAAACCAATATGTTTGATTTAGACAACACATTTTCAAATTATACTTTTCATGGAGAGTGAGTCACAGGCAACTATATACACTGCAAGGATCACAACTGCTTTCATGCTTTTGATAAACTTTTTACACAAGTATGGGAAAGTATGTATGTAATTAGAAAAGTGAATTGTTCTGTCCTTCTCCAGTTTAATTTCCTCATGTTCTGATGGTAGCACTATATTTATCTACATTGCCATAACTAAAAAAGATCATGAGTTGTGGAGCTAGCATTATTTTCTATTTCACTAGTCTTTGTGTGGACTAATTATCTAACTGGATTTTACTTTCTTGTTGAAATATCATAACTAAATATTTGATAGGTACAGAATAATGTCTAATAGGTACAAAACATGTCTACCATCTGATTAAAGCAGATTAATCTACAGAAGCACATGTTGATTCACATTATAGAATTTTTAATGCATGGTGGTTAATTTCCCTGCAAATTAATAATTACAGACAGTTTCTCTCCCTGTGTATGAGTGTGCTTTTCTTTAACACTAACTTAGAAATAAGGCTGACTTAGTATGTCCAAGGTGCATTGCATCAGTTATGTGTGCATTTATGTATTAATAACTTGAAACAATTAATGTCCTAGATGAATATGAAAAGTCAGTTTTTAAGATTTTTTTCTAGTTTACTGTGGATATTCACCATTTTTCAAATCGAAGAACATAAATATCTGGTTACAGATTATTTGAAAATATTTTAGAATTTAAATTTTATTTTAAATATTTACAATATTTCATTCCGAAGGTATAAAAAATCAAAAACTTTTAATTGTACAAAGTCTATTTATCTTTTTTATTAAGGAATTTTTAATTCATTTTACATACCAACCACAGATTCCCCTCTTTTCCTTCAGCCTTCCACCTCCCTACCTACGCCCCATTGCCTCCTCCAACAAGGTAAGGCCTCCCATAGGAATTCAGCAGAGCCTGGTACATTCAATAGAGTGAAGTCTAAGACCCTCCCCCTGCATCAAGGCTGTACAAGGTGTCCCATCATATGTAGTATGCTCCCAAAAGCCAGCTCATGCACCATGGATGGATCCTGATCCTACTGCCAAGGGGCCCCTTAAGCAGATCAAGCTACACAACTGTTTAGCTTATGCAGAGAGCCTAGTCCAGTCCCATGGAGGCTTCACAGCTTTTGGTCTAAAGTTCATGAGTCCCCACTAGTTCTGCTTGTTTGTCTCTGTAGGTTTTCCTATCATGATCTTCATGCCCCTTGTTCATAGAATCCCTCTTCTCTCTTCAAATGGACTTCTGGAGCTCAGCCTGGTGCTTGGCTCTGTATCTCTGCATCTGCTTCCATCAGTTACTGGATGAAGGCTCTTTGATGACAGTTAGGGTATTCACCAATTTGCTTATCTTTTATTCTTGTTCATCTTTGGTCATGAATCCCTAATCTAAAATAACAGGGGGAAAAGCATGTTAACTATATTACAACATTTTCCTTCCATAATAATTCATACTCTTAACGATTGGGTTTTCTCTAAAAATAAAAAGATTAGGTGAATATCAAGTTGTACACTGAGTTACCTTCATCCAGAAGAATGAATATTCATTGAATCTCTTTTGCTATAGAGTGCAAGTGATGTGAGGCTGGAAACACTTAGCAACCAACACAGGATGTTGATCCTTTCCCACTTTTCCTACTTACCAGTCTATGAATTCTGACACCATTGTCACACTTCTTAAAATATTAATATTTATCAATTTTCAAAACTATATTTTTCAGTAATGACACATCTTTTCTGTTTAATCCTCAGTTATTTGCAGTGGTTTCTTTAAGCTTTGAATTGCCATAGTTCTCAGGAATCTTATACAAGCTCATAAAAATTTAAGCAACTTTTGAATATATTTATAATCATGACATCAATATCTATTTATGGGGTAGAGGATGATAATTCATCATATGTAAAAATGTACAATGATTAAATTATGGAGTTTAATATGTCCTCCTTTCAAATTTAATCATAATAATTATATATTTTCTGGCAAGCCATGAACCATGTACTATCCAAACCAAGTATGTTGCTGGATATTGTGGTAGTACACACCTATAATCTGATCATTTGTTTGGCACAGACAAATTTTCAAGGCATGCTTGGTCTATATAGAAAGTTTAAGAAAACCCAAAGAAATATTTATATATTTAACAATAGCATTCTTTTAGAAAAATCTTTCTTGATACTCTTAAGTACAAGAAATACTTTGTAAGTAGACCTAATAAAACAACACAGTTTGTGAATACCTTTTAATAAAAATTTTATATTTAATAATTTGGGGGAAGATATAAATTCCTATGTAGTTGCTCACAATGTATTTGTATCTTGGTTTCAAGGAGAACAAAATGCCAAGTTCCACATCTATGTGCTCACAGTGGAACAGAGAAACATTCTCCCATATTTTGCAGTGATGTGTACATAATGCATAGAAACATAAAGGAGTTCTTATTTACATCATCTGAGCTCTATAGTTTTTTTTTAAAGCTTTTAAACTAATATGTTTTGTGTTGAAACTATCTTCTCAAGATTTTGAGAATCAAAGGCCATTGGTTTGTATAAAATAAAGTTTCTGGGCCAAAATGCTGATATTTTGAGGGCATTCTGAAAGTATTGTTTCATGTAGGTGTGCTATTGAAGGCTGCTATATGCATAGTGGACAAACAGTAATTTCCATAAACTCATCAGATATCTAGAGGATTAGAAATGCACTAGGAATGTTCAATATAAAGGTGAAGTTGAATTATGATGTTCGATTTCAGAATTTCTATATTTAGGTCTTTTGTTCCATATTACTTGTCTATTTCTGAAAATGGGGAATTGAAGTCACTCACCATCTCTGATTTGGGGTTGATCTGTGCTTTTGAATGTAATACTTCATTGAGGAAGTTGAGGACTCCTATGTTTAATGTGTACATGATTAGAATGTAATGCCCTATTGTTGGATTTTTTCCTTTAATGAGAAGAAAGTATGCTTCACTGTTTTTTCTGAGTAGGTTTTGCTTGATGTCTTAGTTGTCACACCTTAAGAGAGTTATGCATGCTAAGTTTTTACTTGCATTTGCTTGGGATCCTTTTTCCATCCTTAACTCTAATTTGAGGTCTATCATGGTTGTGAATTGTGTTTCTTGGAGACAGAAAAATCCTGAGTATTGTTTTCTCATTCAATCTATTTGTGTTGTCCATGCTATCATAAATATTAAGCGTTACTATTGGATGGTATGTATTACTTCCTGTCATTTTTTGTTGTTGTTTTTAATTGTTCTATTAGATGTGTATTATTCAGTGTTCTAGAGTTGTTCATTGTTCCCTGCCATCTTGCATATATTTAGCCTTTTCTTCAGACCTAACTATTCCTTCCTGTTTCCTTTGCAGAACTGGTTTAATGGTGATAATTTCCTTCAACCTCTTTTATCATGAAAAATTTACCTTTCCCTTTTAATATGAGTGACAGTTTTGCTGTTTATATTAGTCTGGTGGAGCACTGGTACTGTTTCATGACTTGTAGTACATTCATCTCTTCTGGCTTTCTAGTCTCTACTGAAAGAATCTGCTGCTATTCTGATGGGTCTCCCTTTAAATGTGACTTCATCTTTCTCATTTGCAGTTTTCTGTATCCTTTTGTGGCCCTGTATACTGTCACTACTATTTTATTACATTGTAAAGTTTTTTTGTGGTGCTCTATATTTAGAGTTCTGCAAAATCAAATAGATGCAACATATGCCTATAGAATATTACAACCAAAAGCTAAAGAATACACATTCTTCCTTGCAGTTCATGAGACTTTCTGCAAAATAGAGCACATATTAAGATAAAAGGAAGTCTCTGAAATACAAAAAAAATTAAAATCACATCCTGCATTCTATCAGTCCTCCATGGACTAGATCAGGATAGAAACAACAAAAGAAAAGGTGATTGAAAACAAATTTATGGAAGTTAAGTTATAAAAACTGAATCAAACTCAATTGAAGGAAGAAATAAAAAAAGAACTTGTAAAATTCTAAGAGTTGAGTGAAAATTAAATCACAACATACCAAAACCTGTGGGAAAACTGGAAATGGTCATATGTAGCTAGAGTTTTCCAGCCTGGCCCACAGTCAGGACAAATCTCTCTCACCCGCCAGTCCCACAGCCACTCAGACCCAACCAAATAAACACAGAGACTTATATTGCTTACAAACTGTATGGCCGTGGCAGGCTTCTTGCTAACTGTTCTTATATCTTAAATTAATCCATTTCTATAAATCTATACCTTTCCACGTGGCTCGTAGCTTACCAGGATCTTCACATACGGCTTGTCATGGTGGCGGCTGGCAGTGTCTCCCTCACCCAGCTTCCTGTTCTCTCAATTCTCCTCTCTGTTAGTCCCGCCTATACTTCCTGCCTGGCCACTGACCAATCAGTGATTTATTTATTGACCAATCAACAACACATTTGACATACAGACCATCCCACAGCAGTCATAAGAGGAAAGTTTTATGGCACTGTGAACCCACATCAGAAAGTTTGAGAAATCACAAATTAATAACTTGATGAGACACCTGAAAGCCTTGAAAATATAAGAACAAATAACAACTTATAAAGGCAAGTGGGAAGAGATCATCAAAATCAGGGCAGAAATGAATGACCTACAAATGAAAAAATCAATACTAAGAATGAATGAAACTAGAGATAAAACACTGACAAAACTTGAGCCAATTAACAAAAACATAAACAATCAAAATTAATAAATTTTATAATAATAACTATATTATTTTACATATTATAATAATTATAATAATATCATAATAAGAACCACAATTAATAAAATTGGAGATGAAAAGGGAGACATTATAACAGACACTGAGGATATTTGGAGAATTGTAAAGAGACATTTAAAAGCATATATGTTCCTCTGAATTGGATAAGTTTAAAGAAATGGATAAATTTCCAGATATACATATTTTCTACCAACATTAAATCATGATGACATTATTAAGTTAAATAGACCCATAACATCCAGTGTGATCAAAACATTAATTAAAAATCTTCTAAGAAAAAACCCCAAGATCAGATGGAGTCAGTGCAAAATTGTACAAAGCTTTCAAAGAAGATCTTACACTAATATATCAAAAAAGGAGAAGGAACTTACACTTTATGAAGGCAGTATTACTCTGATTTCAAAAACATACAAAGACCCTACCAAAAAGGAAAATTAATAGATTAATATCTGAAGAACATAGACACAAATAAAATGCTTGAAAACTAAATTCGAGAACACACCATAATGGTTATATGCCATAATCTTGTCTCATCCCAGACATGTTAGACTTGTTGAACATCCCTAAATTAATTAACGTAATGCACCATATGAACAGACTAAAGTACAGGAAAAATTGATCAGCTGATTAAATGGGTTAAAGGCCTCTGATAAAATCCAACACCATTTCATGATAAAAGTCCAGGAGAAAAGAAGGATACAGAGAATGTACCTTAGCACTATAAAAGTAACATATAATAAACCCATAGCCAGCATAAACAGAAATAAAAAACAACTGATTATGTTTCAATAGACTTCTGAAAAAGACAAGGATGTCCATCCCCACCACTTCTGTTTAACATAGGACTTGTATTCCTACCAAGAGAAAGAAGCGAAATGATAGAAACAGAGAGGTTACAGATAGGAAAAGAATCAAAGCATCTTTACTTGCAGATGATGTAGTGAAATACAAGAAAAGATCCTGAAGACTGTCTCAGAAATCTACACACTTCATACAGACATTCAGTAGCACAGCAGGATACAAAAGCCTCACAGAAAACGTGATGGACAAATGCTAAACATACTGAGAAAGAAATCAAGAAACCAATCCCTCTAAAAATAACTCCCCAAATAAAGTATCAGTGGATAAGTGTAACCAAGGCAGTGAAAGACATACAATAAAATCTTCAATACAATGAAAGACTTTTTAAAAAGATACTGTTGTGTGGTATTCACTAAAGAAGTCTTCTCGGACACTGATTTAAGCCAAATGAAGTCTTTATTAGCTGGACAGGACTGCACCAGGTATTTGGGATCACAGTGCAGCCCCAAGCCTTCTCCTGTTGAACTTTTAAGCACAAAACCGTGTTTTCAATTGATGCACTTCAGTTAACAAGAACAATTCATCAAAAGCAGAACCACAGGGGCAAAAAAACAAGGTTAGTACATTTTGAGACTTTCTCAGGACTTTATGGATTTGATTGATGGATGAGGCCTTTGCTTTAGTTTTGGTGGGTGGTGTTGTCTACATGGTGAGTTTTACGATCTGAATGGCACTTCCATCATGGAGTCAGTTGTTTTAAGGTCTGGAGGCCTACTAAATTCTGGGGACCTGTTACAATACCAGATGATGAAAGACTTACTAAACTCATAGATTGGTAACATTAATTATTGTGACATGCCCATCCTACCAAAACCAATCTCCAGATTCAAGGAAACCCTCATCAAAATTTCCAGTGTCAGTTATCACAAAATTGAAAAATAATTTTAATTTTCCTGTGGAAGCTCAAAAGACTAAATATAGACAAAAGCAATCCTGACCACCAACAACACTGCAGAAGGAGTCTTAATCCCAGATTTCATGTAATATTTTAGAGCTATACCAATAAAAACAGAGTGGGAATGGCATAAAAACTGACTCATTGACCAATGGAATAGAATTGAGAATACATAAAGACATATAAACCCACACTCATACAGTCACCTGATTTTTGTCAAAGAGAGAATAATACTACTGGTCAATATATGGAAATTTTTTTAAGAAGTGCCAGCCATACTGAATCACTACTGTGTAGAATAAGGAAAAATTATTCCTGTATTTCCACCTATGCAAACTAAAATTTCATGTATTGGGGACCTCAACATAAGACCCAACTATTCCAGGGTATTACTATTGCTCTTGTATACCGTCAAGAACTTAATGGTAAAGCTCCAATTCTGAAGAAAACATACTTGAGTGAATGAATATAGAAAAATCAAACTTAGAGAAACAGGAAGCTGCAACGTTGGTGGCTAGCTTTCATAATGCTAAAAGTTGCTATGCACACTCCTAAAAACAAATGAGGACACAGGACCACAGATTTGGGGAAAGGAGAAACTTATTCACTGCTGGTGGGATCGAAAACTGGTGCAACAATTGAGTTTCTACTTTGGTAACTTTTCTTTCACATAACATCTTCTCAATAAAACTATTTGGGGATTCTTGTTACTGGGTGTTTTAACTGTGTTAGGGACTCTGATATGATTCTTTAATTGAGGAAGAGTTTGCAAAGCACTTCCTTTTCTGCAAGTGTTCACTTGTCTAAGTACCTTCTAACTCAACTCCAAAGACTTTTTGAGATTACTGGAAAACCATTGTCAAGTCCTGTTTTGTTTCCTGTGACTTTTTTTTCTTTTCTTTTCTTTTTTTTTTTTTTAAATTTTTATATTGCAATACAATTCAGTTCTACATATCAGCCACGGATTCCCTTGTTTTTCCCCCTCCCTCCCCCCTCTCCTTCCCCCCAGCCCACCCCCCATTCCCATCTCCTCCAGGGCAAAGCCTTCCCCACAGACTGAGATCAACCTGGTAGACTCAGTCCAGGTAGGTCCAGTCCCCTCCTCCCTAGCTGAGCCAAGGGACCCTGCATCGGCCCCAGGTTTCAAACAGCCGACTCATGCAATGAGCACAGGACCCGGTCCCACTGCCTGGATGCCTCCCAAACACATCAGGCCAATCAACTGTCTCATCCACTCAGAGGGCCTGATCCAGTTGGTGACCCCTCAGCCATTGGTTCATAGTTCATGTGTTTCCATTTGTTTGGCTATTTGTCCCTGTGCTTTATCCAACCTTGGTCTCAACAATTCTCGCTCATATAAACTCTCCTCATTCTCGCTAATTGGGCTCCCAGAGATCCACCCGGGGCCTAGTCATGGATCTCTGCATCCAGATCCCTCAGTAGTTGGATGAGGTTTCTAGCACGACAATTAGGGTGTTTGGCCATCCCATCACCAGAGTAGGTCAGTTTGGACTGTCTCTCGACCATTGCCAGCAGTCTGTTGTGGGGGTATCTTTGTGGATTTCTGTGGGCCTCTCTAGCACTTTGCTTCTTCCTATTCTCATGTGGTCTTCATTTACTATGGTCTCCTATTCCTTGTTCTCCCTCTCTGTTGTTGATCCAGATGGGATCTCCCACTCCCCCAAGCTCTCTTTCCCTCGACCCTCGCCCTTCACTACCCCCACTCATGTCCAGGCTGTTTATGTAGATCTCATTCCATTTCTCTGTCATTGGGCGATCCCCGTGTCTTTCTTGGGGTCCTGTTTTCCAGGTAGCCTCCCTGGTGATGTGAGTAGCAGTCCAGTCATCCTTGTTCCACATCCAGTATCCTGCTATGAATGAGTACATACCATGTTTATCTTTCTGAGTCTGGGATACCTCACTCAGGATGATTTTTTCTAGATCCATCCATTTGTCTGCAAACCTCTTGATGTCATTGTTTTTCTCTGCTGAGTAGTATTCCATTGTGTATATGTACCATATTTTATTTATCCATTCTTCAGTTGAAGGGCATCTAGGTTGTTTCCATGTTCTGGCTATTACAAACAATGCTGATGTGAACATAGCTGAACCACTTCCTAAATAGAATACCAGTAGCACAGATACTGAGAGAAACAATTAATCAATGGGACCTCTTGAAACTGAGAAGCTTTTGTAGAGCAAAGGATACGGTCAACAAGGCAAAGCGACAGCCTACAGAATGGGAAAAGATCTTCACCAACCCCACATCTGACAGAGGACTGATATCCTGAATATATAAGGAACTCAAGAAATTAGACATCAAAATAACCAACAGTCCATTTAAGAAATGGGCTATAGAACTAAACAGAGAATACTCAACAGAGGAAACTCAAATGGCTGAAAGACATTTAATGAATTGTTCAACATCCCTAATCATCAGGGAAATGCAAATCAAAACAACTCTGAGATACCACCTTACGCCTGTCAGAATGGCTAAGATCGAAAACAGTGAAGACACCTTATTCTGGAGAGGATGTGGAGCTAGGGGAACTCTCCTCCACTGCTGGTAGGAATGAAAGCTTGTACAACTACTTTGGAAATCAATATGGTGCTTTCTTAGAAAATTGGGAATCCATCTCCCCCAAGATCCAGCTATACCACTCTTGGGCATATACCCAAGAAATGTTCAACCACACCACAAGAGCACTTCTTCCTGTGACTTTTAATTCCACAAAAGTGAACAAAAGATGTCTAGGCATGTTTCCCACTTTTATGTTCATGTTTTTGACATGTTTTGAGTCGATTTTCACCGTTGGATGAGAAACTAGGGATAAATTTCAACTTTGTCTGTTATGGTCTAGTTGCCCCACAATCACATGGAGGAAAGTACGTGGTCCAGCTGACATAGCTGACATTTATTCCTCCTCCACCTTCTCCTCCTCCTCCTCCTCCTTCTCCTGAATCATTCTGTACACACAGACGCCAAGCCTGCTTTGTTGTCTCATGAGTTTAAGAAGTTATTCATCTCTTTTTCTACAGAGTCTACCAACATGAAGAAAATAGCATTGCATATTTATGAATCACTAAAAGTATATAAAAAGTATGTGAATGTACTTTGGCACACAAATCAAAGAATGATTTACAAAATACAACCCCAATGAAACAAAACTTTATGACTATTATATTTTTCATGTGAATTGCCATAATATTCCCCCATGTGTGTAGAAATTTGGTCATTACAGAGTACAAGTTGTTTTCTTTCCTAGTGACTATAATAAGAGAATGAGTAAATAAATCAGAAGGTAAAACTCTGGCATTCCAAATGAGAAAACTGAGTTTACTTCTGCAGATTGCAAATGGGGAGGAGGGCATTGCAGTGAACTTGTGTAAACCTGTTGCTCTTTTGGTGAAATGAGTGACAGAGGCAGGAGAATTCCTGCCATCCCATGAGCTACAAAAAGACATAGTATTAAATAAGGTGCATGATGATGATACTCATATCAAGTTGTTTGTGATCTAGCATCCATTTGTGTACACACACCACACAGAGTAATAAGTATACATATTACACAAACACTCATATAAAAATGAACTGTTACAGAAATGTCAACTGTTGTTCAGACATGTTGAATAAACCAATGTTCTTGAATTGGGCAGTGCCTTAGTAACTGGTGGCTTGACAAAGAAACATTTATTTCTTGTAGTTGAGCAGATTGCAAGTTGAATATCAGGGTATTTGAAGATCTCATCTCAATTTTTGGTCAGAATTTATCACAGAAAGGAAGCAACATTACTCCCTCTTGGAGCTCAAGTTATTAAGAGCCTAGGGTTCTACAACATCTTAAAGAAATGAAACAAAGGACCATTTTAGTCATATGGAAACAACACAGTGGAAGCTTCTTAAAACATGCATACATACAAATAAAAGGGGAGACACAGTCACAACTAGACATTTTGTAACACAAAATGAAACTTATAGATCTGGGAACAGGTTAATTGAATTGTTGGCCAAATGTGCCCTATGGAAATGCTCAAACACCCCAGGTACTGCCAAGGCTATTGGTTGCTCTACACAAAATGTAGGTAAGACCCTAATGCTGAAGACAACATCAACATGACATGCTGAACACAGAGAAGTTGATCTGGTGCCAACCTAGACTATTTACTCCTATGGACTAGCGTTCGAGGTACTGGAAAGGACTCTCTACATGCTACCAAAGGAGAAAAGTAAATACCAACATAGCTATGATTGCTCTGATTGTAAATGGTTCCCTGACTGCAAGATACACTGGTACAATAGCAACACAAAGCTTGTGGGAACAACCAACCAACATCTGATTAGATTTAAAGTTCACTCAATGAGATGGAATCCAACACTGTTCAGGTGGCCAAGAACATGAGACTACATAGGCCACAGACCTAGGGAGAAGCCAAAAACTATTGTTCTGTTATAGGAATTTAGAAACAAAATGATTCCATAGGGCATTTTGCTATATACATAGATACATGTTTTACTCAGCCATCATCAGAGAAGTTACCTGCGAGAGTAGCACAGTCAGTCCTAATGGGATGTATTCATAAAACCCATTCCCTTGTGTCTCAGAGAATGCTGCAGAAGAGGAGGTGGAAAGATTGTAAGAGCCAGAGAAGATGGACAACACTGAGGAAACAAAACCATCTCAACATAGCAGGACTGCTGCACATGTGAACTCAGATAAACAGAAACTTGCCCAGGACTTGTACCAGTATAAGACAGATGCAGTGCCTGTGCTGAGCAGGGAAGTGGACACAAGCCCCTATTTTTAATTCAGAAGCTATAGCTTCCAGATTCTGGCTCTTACAAATAATGCTGATATGAACATCGTTGAGCATGTGTCCTTATGGTATGTTTGAGTATTCCTTGGGAATAAGCTCAAGAATGGTATAGCAGGGTCTTGAGGAAGATTGATTCCCTATTTTTGAGAAATTACCATATTGGTTTTCAAAGTAGCTGTACAGATTTGTACTTCCACTAACCGTGAAGGAGTGTGCCCCTTGCTCCACATCCTCTCCAACATAAGTTGTCATCAGTGTTTTTGATCATAGCAATTCTGAAAGGTGTACGATGGCATCTCAGAGCTGTTTTGATTTGAATTTCCCTGATGACTAAGGATGCTGAGCAAATCCTTAAATATCTTTCAGTCATTTGTGATTCTTCTGTTGAGAATTCTCTGTTTAGCTCTGTAGCCCATTTTTTAATTGGATTGTTCAATATTTTGATGTTTAGTTTCTTGAATTATTTATACATTCTGGGTATCAGACCTCTGTCACATGTGGGATTGGTGAAGATCTTTTCCCATTCTGTAGGATGTCATTTTTGTCTTATTGACCATGTCCTTTGCCCTACAAAAGCTTCTCAGTTTCAAGAGGTCCCATTTATTAATTGTTGCTGTCAGTGTCTGTGCTACTGATGTTACATTTATGAAGTGGTCTAGTGTGCCAAATGCATTCAATATTACTTCCTACTTTCTCTTCTATCATCAAGTTCAGTATAGCTGGATTTATGTTGAAATATTTGATCCACTTGGACTTGAGTTTTGTGCATGGCAGTAATTATGGATCTATTTGCAATCTTCTACATGTTGACATCCAGTTATGCTGGCATTGTTTGTTGAAGATGCTTTCTTATTTCCATTGTATATTTTTGGCTTTTTTGTCAAAAATCAGGTGTTCATAGGTGTGCAGATTAATGTAAGGGTTTTCAATTCCATTCCATTGGTCCACATGTGAGTTTTTATGCCAATACCAAGATGTTTTTATTACTATAGCTCTATAGTAGAGCTTGAGGTCAGGGATGGTGAACATCCAGAGGTTGCTTTATTCTACAGGATTCTTTTAACTATCTTGTTTTTTTTTTTCCATATGAAATTGAGTATTGTTCTTTCCAGGTTTGTGAAGAATTGTGTTGGGATTTTGATGGGGACTGCATTGAATCTGCAGATTGATTTTGGTAAGATTGCCATTTTTACCATGTTTTTCCTACCTATCCATGAGCATGGGAGATCTTTCCATTTTTTATATCTTCTTCAAAGACTTATAGTTCTTGTCATACAGATCCTTCACTTGCTTAGTAAGAGTTACCCAAGGTACTTTATAATACTTTTGGCTATTTTAAAGGGTGATGTTTCTCTGATTTCTTTCTCAGCCCATTTATCATTTGTGTATAGGAGGGCTACTGATTTCTTTGAGTTAATCCTGTATCCCGCCACATTACTGAAGGTGTTTATCAGCTGTAGGAGTTCCCTGGTAAGATTTTTTTTGTCACTAATGTAAACTATCATATCATCTGCAAAAAGTGAAATTTTGACTTCTTCCTTTCCAATTTATATCCCCTTGATCTCCTTTTGTTGTCTTATTTTTCTAGCTAGAACTTCAAGTACTATATTAAATAAATATGAGGAGAGTGGACAGCCTTGTCTTGTTCCTGATTTTAGTGGAATTGCTTTGCATGTCTCTCCATTTAATTTGATGTTGGCTGTCAGGTTGCTGTGAATTGCCTTCACTATGTTTAGGTATGTTTTTTTGTATTCTTAATCTCCCCAGTACCTTTATCATGAAGGGGTGTTGGTTTTTGTCAAAGGGTTTTTCAGTATTAATGAGATGATCATGTGTATTTTTTCTTTCAGTTTGTTTATATGGTGTATTACATTGACAGATTTCTGTGTGTTGAACCATCCTTGCTTCCCTGGAATGAAACCTACATGGTCATGGTAGATTATTTTTTTGATGTGTTCTTGAATTCAGTTTGCCAATATTTCAATGAGTATTTTTGCATCAATGTTCATGAGGGAGATTGGTGTGTAATTCTCTTGCTTTTTGCATATTTATGTGTTTTGGGTACCAGGGTAACTGTAGCCTCACAAAAAGAGTCTGGTAACATTCCTTCTATTTCTATTGTGTGGAAAAATTTGAAGAATTTTGGCACTAGCTCTTCTTTGAAATTCTGGTAGAATTCTGCACTGAAATTATCTGGTACTGGTCTCTTTTTGATTTGGAGACTTTTAATGACTGTTTCTATTTCCTTAGGGGTTATTGGTTTATTTAAATTGTTTATCTCGTCTTGATTTAACTTTGGTATGTGGTACTATCCAGAGAATTGTCCATTTCTTTTAGATTTTCCAATTTTGGGGAGTATATGTTTTTGAAGTGGCCTGATGATTCTCTGGATTTCTTTGTTGTCTGTTGTTATGTTTCCCTTTTCATTTCTGATTTTATTAATTTGGATGTTCTTTCTCTCTCTGCCTCAAAAGGTTTCAATAAGGGCTAGTCTATCTTGATTTTCTCATAGAACCAACTCTTTGCTTCATTGATTCTTTGTATTGTTCTTTTGGTTTCTATTTTATTGATTTGACCCTCAATTTTATTATTTCTTGGCATTTATTCCTCCTGGGTGAATTTGCTTCTTTTTGTTCTGGAGCTTTCACTTGTGCTGTTAAGTTGCTAGTGTGAGATTTCTCCATCTTATTTATGTGGGCATTTAGTGCTATGAAATTTTCTCTTAGCACTTCTTTTTTTATAGGTCACTGGCTTTTTTTATTGTTAAAAAATCATACATGTGGTTCCACACCCTTGTCCATAAACTTTCTGCCATGGCCCCAGCCTATTCCACTTCTCCATGATTCCTCAGTCCTAGACACTCTTCCATATCCCTGTCATAAGCTGTAGGGCCTGACCCTGTCTCTCCCTGGGTACCCTCCCACTTGTCTCCTTTTTTGAAGAAATGGCTACCGCTTTCACTGAAGTGTGGCTCTTGGCACCTCCAAAAGGCCTTTCAGTGGGTACTGGCTGGCAGATGGTTCAGGTAGAAGGCCCGAGAAACCTCCTGATAGGCATTGTGTAGCAGGACATAAGGGAAACAGGACTCCAGCATGTCCAGAGTCAAGAAGGGTGACTCCTCCACCACCAATCGCATGAGCAGAGAAATTGATTCACGGTTTCTGGTTTTGAGCTTGTCAGTCTCCTGTCCCAGCTGCAAGAGGCTGACAGAAGCCACCACCAGAAACTCCTTGAGGTGGGTTTCAATGTTCTTGTTGTACAGAGTGAAGAGGGCAGCAGACACCTGTATGATGGCTTTGGTCAAACAGTGGATGTTGTTGTTGTAGCCATCCTTCTCAATTCTATAGAAGGAAGAAGGGTCAGTGGCAAGGAGTGGGAGGGAAACAGCAAGAAAGATCAAGAATAGGCATGCCACCTTGTACTCTTCTTCAGGAGATGAGTTATTAGCTTTCAGATTGGCAGTGGCAGCTACCAGGGCTGGATCAATGTCACAGCTCACCCCTGCAGCAGATGCCAGCTCAAAGACACTCAGGGTGACCTCGATGTCTGTATCTGGAGTGACACACTCCTTCAGGCACTCAATAGGGCCCATGAGAAAGGGGCAGTGGGAAGAAAAAACCTCCTGAAGTCCCTCTTGGGCCATGGCCCTAAAATTGAGAATCACTCCAATGACGGTTATTCGTTTCAGCACATTTTCAGCCCCTATCAGCTGGGGCAGCAGAGATGCCACTAAGTCTGGCATGCTGAAGTTGGATCTGATATGAACCAGTATATCCATGTTTTCCACTACCAGCTTCTTCAGCTCCACAATCTGAGAGATTACATGCCACATTAGGTTTTCACTCAGGAACTTCATGCCATAGGGGCCAAGAATTTCAGCCAAGCTCTTAGCACTTCTTTTGTAGTGTTCCATAAGTTGGGCTATGTTGTACATTCATTTAAGTTAAATTCTAGAGAATCGTTAATTTTTTTCTTTATTTCTTCCTTGTCCCAGTGGTGATTCACTTGGGCATAATTCAGTTTCCATGTTATTGTAGACTTTCTGTAATTTTGTTGTTGAAATCTAACTTTAAGGCATGGTGGTCAGATAAAATACAGGAGGTTATTCCAATTTTTGTTTATCTGTTGAGATTTTCTTTTTGTCTAAGCATGTGGTCAATTGTAGAGAAGTTTCCATGAGGTGCTGAGAAGAAGATATATTCTTTTTTTTTAGGGTGGAATGTTCTGTAGATATCTATTAAGTCCATTTGAGTCATAACATCTCTTAGTTGACTCATTTCACTGTCAAGTTTCTGTCTGACAGACCTGTCCATTGGTGAGAGTAGGATGTTGAAGTCTCTCACTACTAGTGTGTGGGATTTGATGTGTGATTTAAACTTTATTGATTTTTTTTTTACAAATGTGGGTGCTCTTGTGTTTGGGGCATAAATGTTCAGATGAACTTTCATAATAAATAAATAAATTTGGGGCATAAATGAAACTTCATCTTGGTGGATTTTTCTTGTGATAAATATGTAATGTCCTTACTGATTTCTTCTCATTGATTTTAGTTTAAAGTCTATTTTGTTAGATATTAGGATAAGTACACCAGCTAGCTTCTTAAGTCCATTTGATTACAAAGTAATCAAGTTGTTGTTGGGGACCCATCTTCCTTCTGGAGACTTCTGAGATTGCTATTAGAAAAACTTATTTGTTATCAAAATGGAAGATTTGGATTTAAAGAGGACATAGCATGTAAGAAAGGATTCTGAGAAATCAAGAGTAAGCATGGAGAGAATTACAATCTAGAAGAGAATGGTCCCTTTTTATTGGTTTCCTTCTGTCCCACACCAGAGGGCTCTTCTGATATGGGACTGAAGAATCTCTCAAACTTTTCTTTTAGCAATGTGCTTGGGTTTAGAGAAGGAGTGAGCCAATTCCATCTCCAAAGCCAGCTTAGCTTATAATTGAATTGGAACCACAACTTTTCTAGATTGATAGAGAGATAGATGTTAGACAGTGAGATTTTACCATGTGTAGATTGGTACCAATAGATTCTTTTTTTCTGTTGTGAACATCCAGATATCCAAGGCCTTATGATTTTTGGAAGATGGGTATTTCCATTATCCTGGAAAGACAAAAACAGAACCCTACCCCAACCTTTGATTGTTAAATTTTTCTTACAACTTGTAGAGATGTCACATTGGTGGATGATCTTTTACTTCTCCTCATCAAGGGGTTTTTCCTGTTCGAATCAAATTTTTATTAATTTTGTTGGTATCCATAGCTTTTCTCCTCCTGCAGAAACAAAGGCAAAACCCCTTCCCCAACGTAGAAGGTTTCTATTCTGAGGTCAGCCCATCCTTGAAATGAACCAGTTGGTTTAGCTCAGGAGTTTTGTCTGTCATCCAATGTCTCTCTGCAGCTGTTGTTCCTTTCTCATCAGCATTGAGAAAATTCAAGGTTAATAAAGCACAATGCAATCTATTTCTAGGAGTCATTGTTACCTGTTGCTGTTTATTTATCATATCCTTTAAAGTTCAATTGGATCTTTCTATGACTGCTTGGCCTGTGGGATTGTGTGGTATACCTGTAACATGCTTTATATTGTAATAAGCAAAGAATTGTCTCATTTTATTGGAGACATATGCTGGGGCATTGTCTGTCTTAATTTGTATAGGTATTCCCATGATGGTCATAACTTCTAATAGGTGTATAACCACAGAATCAGCCTTTTCAGAACTCATAGGAGTTGCCCATTGAAATCCTGAATAGGTGTCAAAGGTATGATGTACATACTTTAATCTTCCGAATTCTGCAAAATGAAACACATCCATCTGCCAAATTTCATTTCTTTGTATACCTTTTGGATTGCTCCCTGCAGGTAATGGAAGTTGGTTATAGATGGAACAAGTAGGACATTTTTTCACAATATCCTTAACCTGTTGCCAAGTGATGGAGAAATCCTTCTTCAAACCTTTGCTATTTACATAGTATTTCTTATGAAATTCTGAGGCTTCTAGCACATTACCTATTAGTAACTGATCAATCTCATAATTACCTTGTGCTAGAGGTCCTGGCAAACCTGTATGGGATCTGATATGTGTTATATATATATAGGATGTTCCCTTTTTCTGATGATTTCCTGCAATTGTATGAATAATGAAGTTAATTCTGGATTATCAGGAATAAATTCAGCAGTTTCAATATGTAAAACAACTCTCTCTGCATATTGAGAGTCAGTGACTATATTGAGGGGTTCTGTGAAGTCCATCAGTACCATAAGAATGACATACAGTTCTGCCTTTTGTACAGAGCTGTATGGACTTTGTACCACTTTACTTAAGTCTCCTGGTTTATATCCTGCTTTCCCTGATTTATTTGCATCAGTATAGAATGTGAGGACTCCAGAAATTGGCTTTTGTCGTACAACGTGAGGAAGGACCCATTCAGTCTTCTTTATGAATTCTATTCTCTTGCTTTTGGGGTAGTGGTTGTTAATCTCTCCCAAAAAGTTACTGCAGGCTCTCTGCCAGTATTCATTATCTTTCCATAGTGATGAAATTTCCTCATTAGTTAAAGGTACTACAATTTCTGCTGGGTCCATTCCTGTCAATTGGTGAAGTCTTAGTTTACCTTTTTGAATCAAATCAGAGATATTTTCTATATAAGTCTTTTAATTTCTTATTTGGTTTATGTGGTAGGAATATCTATTCCAATATAATATCTTCTCTCTGTATCAAAATACCTGTTGGGGAATGTCTGGAGGGGAATATGACAAGAATGCATTTAAGTTCTGGATCCACACAATCCACATGTGCTTCTCGAATTGTCTTTTCTACTAGAGCCAATTCCTTCTCAGCTTCAGCTGATAATTCTCTTGGACTATTTAATTCTTTGTCCCCTTCTAGAGTATTAGCCAAATTTTGTAGTCCTTCTTTGGGTATTCCCATGATACCCAGTAAGTTGGAAATGCTTCCCAATAACTTTTGAAAATCATTAAGAGTCTTCAATCGATCTCTCCTCAGCTGTACCTTTTGGGGTCTAATTTTTTGTAGCTCTATCTTATATCCTAAGTAGTTAATAGAATCTCCTCTTTGTATTTTTTCAGGAGCAATTTGCAGTCCCCAGTGAGGCAAAACTTTTTTTTACTTCTTCAAACATGCTTTCTAATGTATCTAACTTTGGATCAACTAATAGGATGTCATCCATATAGTGATAAATTATGGATTGTGGAAACTTTACACGAATTATCTCCAATGGTTTCTGCACAAAGTATTGGCACAAAGTAGGGCTGTTTAACATTCCCTGTGGGAGGACCTTCCATTGAAATCTCTTGACTGGCTGAGAATTGTTATAATTAGGTATTGTGAAGGCAAATTTTTCTCTACCATTTTCTTGTAAGGGTATGGTAAAGAAACAGTCTTTTAAGTCAATAACTATTATAGGCCATTCTTTAGGTAGCAAAGAGGGCAAGGGCATCCCAGTCTGTAGGGAGCCCATTTGCTGAATTACTTTATTAATAGCTCTCAGATCTGTCAGCATTCTCCAATTACCAGACTTTTTTTAAATAACAAATACAGGAGAATTCCAAGGGCTGGTAGATTCTTCAATGTGTTGAACATTTAACTGCTCTTGAACCAGCTGTTCTAAAGCTTGTAGCTTGTCTTTTGTCAAAGGCCATTGTCCAACCCAGACAGGTTTATTAGTTAGCCATTTTAAAGGTAAGGCAGTTGGTACTTCTGAGAGTTCAACAGCAGTTATGCTCTGTTTGTGAACAGCCTGAATGGTTGGTGCCTGATTTTTATAGCATGTGATGATATTATTCCTAGAAACATGCATTGGTCTGTATTCTTTTTCTGAAAGTGTAGGAATTTTAATCTGGGTATTCCACTGTTGTAACAGATCTCGGCCCCAAAGATTTACTGCTACATTTGCTACATATGGCTTCAGCCTTCCTCTCTGTCCTTCTGGCCCTATGCATTCACCCCATCTCAAACTCTGTTTTATCTGAGATAGGGTATCAATCCCTAAAAGATGGACATCAACCTCTTTAAGAGGCCAATTTGGATGCCATGATTTTGGTGTAATTATAGTCACATCTGCACCTGTGTCTACCAGGCCCTCCATAACCAGGCCATTAATTCGAAGTCTAAGCTTTGGTCTTTGATCATTTATGGAAGTCTGCCAAAATATTTGTTTTATAGTGTTCTTTGTAAACTGGGATCCACCCATCAGAGCTGTTTCATCATCCATTGCAGTATCGGTTTTTACATTAGGCATTGGTTTATTCAGTTGTCTTGGAGGAGAATTTCTTCCACAGTGGCTGGGAATGTTCATACTACATTTGATTTGGGGGCCTGCAAGAGGCCCCCTGAGGCATTTCCCACCAGTGAAGGGTTACCTCGTATATCTATTTTGATCTGCACTCACTGGTCCAATGTCGGCCTTTGTCACACCTTCTACATGATCCGGGAGGTGGTTGGGGTCTCCTGTTTAGGCAATTCCTAAAAGGAGTATTACGTCTAGGAGTACCCCACGTACAGTTTTTACTTATATGACCTGGTGTACCACATTTAAAACATTTTGTAACACGGGGCCTTCTTTCACCTCTGGGATTTTTCTCTCCTATCCAAGCCTCATTACTGTAGTTACGAGACTCAACACCGTTAGTATACTGAATCCATTCTTCCAAAGGAGCTGATCTGATCTTTAATGGTGTAAGTATTCTTCTGCATTCTGCATTAGCATTGTCGAATGCCAAGGACTCAGTTAATACTTTTCTTAATTTTTTATCTGATACACCTCTTGTTATAGCTGTGTTCAGTCTTTGTAAAAAATCAGTGAAGGGTTCGTGCGGTCCCTGAAATATCTTTGTGTATACCTCAGTTGGTTTTCCAGGTTCTGAAATTCTTTCCCAAGCATTTAGAGCTGCTGTACGGCATAGGGATATTGTATGCTCATCATAAATGGCTTGTACATTCCTGTCAGCGAAACATCCCTCACTAAGTATTTGATCTTGGGAGATCACAAAACCTCTGAGTTTACCTTGTTGTTCTAATTTTTTTGCCTCTTCTCTCAACCAGCTTTTCCACTGTAGCTGCTGACTATATTCTAGAACAGCTGAAATTAACTGATGCCAGTCATCTCGGATGATTCTATGTGAGGTAGACCACAAATTTAACAATTGTTTTATGTATGTGGAGTGTATCCCATACATAACTACTGCTTCCTTTATATTTTTAAAGTCCCTTGTTGAAATTGGTTGTAATGTACATGTATTATATGGCTCGGGCTGTGTGTCTTCCACTGGCTTCTCATGGATGATAACAGGATAAGCCATTGTGTGAGAGCCATTTGGAGATGTTACAACCTCTAGGTCTTGCCCTTCTGCTTATTAGGTCCCTTGTCATGTTTACTGAGAGTTTCTTCTAAGGACTGCAAATGAGCGCCTAGGGTCTGTTCTATGGAGTGAACCTCCTCTCTGGCAAGGGACTCCAGATTTCTCATGGAATCATAGAAGTTTTTTTGTTCCTCAGAAACACATGATTCCATGGACCTTATCTTATCAATTAATGATAATCTTTCTTCGTTATATAGTGTCTGGAGAGTTAGTGTTCTGTCCATTAAATATTCACATTTATTATCAATAAGATCAATTTTTGGTACAAGCCTGTTTTGTAAATCCAGATCAGCAGATTCCAGAGAAAGAATCTTTTTCTCTAAGGTCTCATTGCTATTCTTTAAAGCAGATTCCAGAGATAGAATCTTTTTCTGTAAGCCTTCATTGTTATTTTTGAAAGCCTGTAAATCCTGGTTAGCAGATTCCAGAGAGAGAATCTTTTTCTCTAAGCCTTCATTGCTCTCGCTTAAAGCCTGTATCAATCCCAATAATGACTCATCTTTGTTCTTGTTATTAAACCAGTGTTTGAACACTGTGTGGATTATTACAATGAATGCCAAAATGGTACAGGCCAGATATGCCTTAGGAGGGTCGTATATTTCCAGGAAGATGTCATTCATCATACAGGCAAAAAGGTTTTCAAATTCTTGTGAGGTAATGTTGTCAGCCATATTACAAGAATTACTCAAAATTTGTTAGTCAACTTTAAGGTGTAAAATTATCAGGTACTTTTACTTACCTTTCGTGGTTTTGGGGGGTGTAGTAGCACTTTTCAGCCAGCAGGTGGCATTGGTACAGCTCCAAAGCAGGGCCTGCTGGTGATCTTGGCTGACTGCAGCTCACTGGAGTCAAGATGGCGGGAGCCGGAGCTGGCGCCAGCACTCAATAAGCAGGGGAGTGCCTCTTTCGCTGGTCTGGGGCTAAGCTAGGGAACTGAGACTGGACTAGCTGGTCCCTTTTTCAGGAATGTAGGCATTCCCTGGTTATATGGAACTTTGCAGGCAGGGAGGAGGCTGAGGGCAGGAGCCACCCAGACCTTTGGAATTTGCCCCACGTGAGTGCCAGATATTGGTGTAATTATTAAGGCCACTCCACATAGTTAAAAGGAGATTTATTTAATGGCGTTACTTACAAATTAAGGGATAGGTAGGTCGCAGGGTCTGGGGAAGGTGTATCACAGTCCAGCAGTGTTCTCTGGAGCTCTGCTTGACCCACCTCCACTATCCAGGGTCCTGGAACGGGCACTTCCCTTGGCCCCGCCTTGTAGGCGTGACAGTTGCCGAAGTCTCAATGGGGTTGGAACTTCCAGATCAAAGCTGGAATGGCTACCCACTACAATATACTGTATGAAAAAATCTATTTTCAGTACTAGAAAAAGAAACAACACTCCTAATTCTAGCAAATGCTGGGAAGATACTTAAACATGGATTTTTGGAAACCTAATATTTCAAACTGTAAAACCCATTGAACTAAACTTACACATATGTCACATGTTGTGTGGTATGAGTCTTCATCCTAAACATTGTTGTACCTTCTGTGCAGGTTTAAGTTGAGGAACTACCAATGTATTTTGGCCATGATGTATGCCATTGAGGAGATCAACAGCAATCCCTATTTTTTACCAAACACATCCCTGGGATTCATTGTCCAGAATGTCCCTGAGGTCAAAGATACACTCTGCTCAATCTTTTTGGCATATTTTCAGGATCTGATAGTGCCATCACTAACTACAGATGTGCAAGAGAGGGCATGTCAGCTGCTATACTTACGGGACCATCATGGGCAATATCAGAATACATAGGGACACTGCTGGATCTGTACAAATATCCACAGGTGAGAGAGGGTGATGAGATAGGACATGATGTCAGCTTGACTTGGTGATACTTTAGGTGGCTGTGGGGAAAAACAAGGAAACTTAAATCACTCTGAATGGGTAGGGAAATGATGCAGACAGTTGGTGATGCATCTATATTTCTCTAGCTTAGAATGGAGAGAAGGGAAAGGGTGGAGTAGTGACAGCATACTATTGAACCTCTGAATATTTTCTGTATATTTTGGAAAACCCATAGGAAGGCAGGATTGCCCTTCAATGCAGCATTGCCCTACAGATTTCAAACCATTGCTGTAGAATTGAGTTGAATTTTATGATAATGTTCTTCTTTATGATTGTTTCTGTCTACAGCTTACTTTTGGGACTTTTGATACTACCCCCAATGAACAAAGAAAGTTTTCTTCCCTGTACCAGGTGGCTCCCAAGGACACATCTCTGAAACTTGGCATTGTGTTATTGATGCTTCATTTCCACTGGAACTGGGTTGGGTTGTTCATCATAGATGATGACAAAGGTGCCCAGATTCTGTCAGATTTGCGAAGTGAGATGGAGAAAAATGGAGTCTGCATAGCATTTGTGGAAATGATCCTAGCCATCAGGGGTTCATTTATGACCACATCCTTGAAAAATCAGGTGCAGATCCTGGAATCATCAGCAAATGTGATTATTATTTATGGGGACACTGATTCCTTATTAAGCTTAATAGTAAATATTAAGCAGAAGTTACTCACATGGAAAGTTTGGGTCCTGAACTCACACTGGGATCACTCCAAATTTGATAACTATTTACTGTTAGATTCATTGCATGGGGCCCTTATTTTTTCACACCATAAGGAGGAGATCATTAATTTTACAGATTTTATTCAGACAGCCAATCCTTACAAATACCCACAAGACACTTATCTTCATGTATTGTGGCACTCATTCTTCAATTGCTCATTTTTGAGGAAAGATTGTAAAATTGTGGATAACTGTCTTCCCAATGCCTCCTTGGGATTCTTGCCAGGGGACATATTTGACATGACCATCAGTGAAGAGAGTTACAATGTATACAATGCAGTGTATGCTGTGGCCCACAGTCTGCATGAAATGATGCTCAATCAAGTACAATTTCAATCTCATGGAAAAGGAAAAGAGATGGAATTCTTCCCCGGGCAGGTAATGGTGCTGTTGTGTATTATAACATCAGTAACACCACACACTAGAGTTATAAATGTAATCAAACTAGACAATATGTATTTTAGATTATTTTGTGAAAAATCTACAAGAGAGACTGTTCAATGAGGAGACTGTTTTAAGTCCTTATGTAGTTGTATTGCAAAGGGTCATACAATATTTCCAGAGTAAAATTTTCAACATAAAAAGTCCATTTATCCCAGAGATTTCACACAACAGAAAAGTCAGATACAGAGATGGTCTCAATGGATGTGAAAACTTCTAAAATCCTTATGTTATGTAAATTATCACTCATAAAATCATTCATTTTACATAGTGAAACTCTAAATATTTTCAAAACTTAGTTGGGTATAACGATTTTCAACAAAGGGGAAAGTTTTCTCTATGCACACTCTGAGTGCTTGTTTCTAAGTTTTCTAATGAAACTGATTTGAATGTTTTAGAAGCATAATGATGCTTCCATTATCCTAGGGTATCATTTGTGAATATGATAAGATAAAAAGGTCAATTTTTGAATCTACTTCTAAAATGGAACCACTTGTTTTAAATAAGATAAGTAATGAAAATTTTTTTCTGAATCTGTCAAATGTCAATGGACTAGACAATGGTAATGTAATTTTTGACTGTATATATGGTATATACTTATTGGATAGTTTTTCTGGTATTAGTTACAAGCTTTTTTAAATTTTATACAAAATAAGGAGAAATGTGGTGGTATTGTGTTCCCCAAAACATTGTGCACCCTAATAAACTTACCTGGGGTCAGAGACAGAACATCCATTAGATACAAAGGCTAGAAAATGGTGGCACTCACACCTTTAATCCTAGCATTCCAGAGGCAGAAATACCTCTCTGGATCTCTATAAGTTCAAGGCCACATTGGAAACAGAGAGACATGTGACACATGCCTTTAATCCCAGAAAGTGAGCCTTTAATCCCAGGGTGTGATGGTAGAAAGGAAAGACATGTAAGGCATGAAGACCAGAAACTAGAAGCATTTGGCTGGTTAAGCTTTTAGTTTTTGGAGCAGCAGTTCAGCTGAGATTCATTCTGGATAAGGGCTAAAAGGCTTCAAGTCTGAGGAAAGAGGATCAGCTGAGAAGATGGCCAGGTGAGGTTAGCTGTGGCTTGTTCTGTCTCTCTGATCTTCCTGCATTCACCCCAATACCTGGCTCCATGTTTGTTTTTATTAATAAAGACTCTTTAACATTCATACTACACATTTGTTTGATGTGATTGGTACCTATATTAAAGGTGCTTTTCACAATAGGTATTAAAATCAATAAAAGATGTTTCCTGATTCTGCCTCTGTTGTGCTTCCCTGGAGATTATGTAAGATAACAGCATGCATCTCTTTTAGCTTCACCCTTTCTTAAGGAAAACACAGTTCATCAGTCATGCTGGAGATCATGTGGTTCTGCATCAGAAAAGGCAATCACATGTAGAATATGACATTCTCAATTTTTGGAATTTCCCAAAAGGTCTTGGGATAAAAGCAAAAGTAGGAACATTTTCTCCAAATGCTCCAGAGGGCCAGAAATTGTCCTTATCTTCTCACATGATACAGTGGGCCACAGGATTAACAGAGGTGGGTTTCATCTTCCTTCAGTATTTTGTCCTGTATGTAAATTTCAAAAACTATATTTCTGTGTGTCATGACACTTAACTGCTCACACAAAACCCATTTATAGACACATAATGGCCACCAATAAAATGAATTGTCTTCATACCTAATTTTGCTGGATGAACTATTTATTTTCCAATCTGCTCATTTATTTAATGACATAAATATAGTATCTGTTTTATGATTATTTCTATCTTTGTCATAAGCCACTTGACATTTATTTTGATCCCATCTTGAAAGGTTTCAGTCAGTGATCAGTTGGTCTTTTGCTTTTTGACCCCTGTTAATTAGATGAACATGAGTAGAATGTGTAGATGTATTAGTTGTTGATTTGGCTGTTGCAAAAAAAAAAAAACCTACCTAATGAAAAATATAGGATCATTTTTCTTGGCTCACAGTTTGAGGGTATATTCAATCACTTCTTGAAGCCATGTTTTTAGCAGGTAGAAGTAGCTATTCACTTTGCATCAACAGACAGGATGCAGAGATAGTTCAATGCTACTCTTATTGTCCTTTCCTCCTTTTCATTCATTCTGGGACCAGGGCCAATAACTTGGGGCCACCTCCTTTAGAGAGGATTTTCTACCACAAGTAACATAATCTAGAAAAATTTTGCAATAATCCTCATTTATTGGTTTCCATAGTGGTTCTAAGACCTATGAAGTTGACAAGATGAACCATTACTATGGAAGAAAAATGTATATGCCTTTGTATCCAGGAGTCAAGAGACAGTAGATTTTTGGTTCTCACCAAGACATGCTACCAACAACCTAAATTTTTACCTCTACATTTTGCCTCATTATCTTTCAACAATTTTCCAACAAAGTTGTGTTATTAAGGTCAAGTGCTGACCACATGGACCTTTGAATGACTCATTCTACTAGTAGAAACAATTCAACCATCTGCATTTAGATACAATGAAAACAAATTAGCAATTCCATATTGGAAAACACTCTACCTATTACACATTCCATAAAAACCTGAATATTTGCTACCACTTATTTTATTATTCTCAGATTCCTCAGTCTGTATGCAGTGAAAGCTGTGATCCTGGATTCAGAAAAACTCATCAGGAGGGCAGAGTTGCTTGTTGCTTTCACTGTACCCCTTGCCCAGAGAATAAAATTTCCAATGAGACAGGTAAATACCAATCATGCAGAAAACATTCACAGCTGTCCACATCTGCAATATCTAAGCAAATGGAAAACATCTGTAAGTGAACTGTAATCAATTCACTTCAGTAAGGCAGTCCTCTTTCTTCCAGCTCTTAGTAAACCATGGTTTACAACTGATTTTTCACACTGAAATAACACACCCTTGACATTGAAATTTATACTGTTTTGTGTTTTTGAACCATTGTGGACATGACTGCCTACAGAAAACTACTCTTCCAGCACCACAGTATTATGTTTCATTTCACCATCAGCTTGTCTTGGTGTCTTTTCTATTGATATGAAAAGGCACCATGGCCAAGCAACTTATAAAAGAAGGACCTTGAATGCGTATGACTTATACACACTGGACATGTACGAGATTCATGTGCTTGTTCCATTTGCACAAAGGAGGAGTACTTCACCCACCACAGGCAAATTCCATAGGGCTACATGTTAATAACTAGACATTAAAGGAAAATGAAGGCCAAGGATAAGAATAATGCACAAATATTAGACAGTTGAAAATTCAATAGCTACTCTCTCAAATACTGTAGGGTAATCTAAATCTATTCCACAAAGGAACATGTTTAGTACTGTATAAAGTAATTTGTATTGCTTGCATATTAGATAACTTTCTTTAAAAAGAGATGGAGTTCTGCATATGAAGCTTTTATTATGACCTAGGACATTAAGAGCAATATCAATATTCCGAATACAGAAGAGAAGGAGTAACAGTGGAAAAGAGAGACATGAAAGTACAGTGTAAAAGTATAACTTCAGAAGCTAATGATGTGGGCTTGACAGATGACTCCAAAGTTCAGAGCACTGGCTGCTCTTCCAGGAATCCAGGTTCAGGTTCTAGGACACACATTGAGGTTCACAGTCTTCTGTAACTCCAGTTATCCTCTATACTGGTCACTTCAGGGCCAGGATGCTCATGGTTTCTAGACCTGTAGAAAACACACACTCATGAATTAAAAATAGATTTATTTATTTTCAAATAAGTGAAATGAGCATAGGTATTTAAGCTGAAGAAATGGAAGAAAAACAAATACATTGACAAAGAGATTTAATGTTACTAAAATTGAATTAATTCTTTAATTCATTAACAATATCAACAAAAGTAAAAATAAAGTATACACAACAGGACTGAGGCACATAAGAACCCACATGTACTGTGGCAGCATGCACAGGGCCTGCCCAGGCTAAATCAGGATGGGATCAAAGCATGCAGTTGAACAGGTGGACGTGAACTGCCACTCCTTACCAAGAACATTTCTGCAATTGATGTCCACTTATAAAGGAATACTAAGTTTTCCCAATGAACTATCACTGGTTATAGTAATAACCCTTAAGTATAGGACTGTTGCCCAGGGGCAGATGGCCAACACAAAATGACCTCAGATGTATCTTTGTCTCATTTGCTTTCTTTGGCCTCAGTTTTGTTTGTTTTCTTTTTATTGGTCTTTTCCTTTATAGTTTATTTTGCTTCATGTTTTATAATTTGAGTATGTGTGTGTGTGTGTGTGTGTGTGTGTGTGTGTGTGTGTGTGAGAGAGAGAGAGAGAGAGAGAGAGAGAGAGAGAGAGAGAGAGAGAGAGAGAGAAAGAGAGAGAGAGAGATCTTAACTGTTTGGCTTGTTTTTTTGAGTTTTGTTTCCATTTTAAAGAGGAAGAAACTGTGGACTTGTGTGTTCATGGAGGTCAGGAGGATCTGGGAGAAATAGAGGAGGGGAAAATCAAGATCAGAATGTATTATTTAGGGAGTATGAATGGATTGTGATGATATAAAGACAGTTAAATATATACTGAAAACAAAAAGATATATAGAAATATTTAATGAAAATATGAGAGAAAAATCCATAGCATGCATGATAATCTAAAAAAATTGATAAGATATCAGGAACAAAGTATTCAAATATTTTTCCATAGATAGTTTATAACATATGAGCAATTCTTATTTATTTATTTCATAAGAGTGTTGTGCAGAATTATGAGAACAATGTCGCTAGTGAAGTGTTTCAATGTTCTAATAATTTAAAAATACTAATTCACTCAGGATGCTTCAAAGAATGAGGAAATAGAACACCGTGGACTTTAGTATGGTGATATTTTATTTGTACTAAAATGTGATTTTATTTGTATGTTAATAAAGTTGCCTGGGGGGTCAGAGCTAATAGCAAGCCATAGCAGAAGTCTGGCAGTGGTAGCACATGCCTTATGCTTTAATCCTGATCACATGACAGGCAGATCTCTGTGTGTTCAAGGATACCACCAGCATGGAAACACATGCCTTTAATCTCAATACCAACCATAGAAGACCTGGAGGTCTGTATAGATGGGCAGTGATGAGGAGGTCATGTGGTTGGGTTTACAACCAATGAGAAGGCAGAATAGAAAGTCAATACAAAGGACAAACACACAGGAAGTAGGTCTATTGTGGAGGGAAGGACAGGAGCAGCCTGGTAATGTGAGTAGCAGTCCAGTCATCCTTGTTCCACATCCCAAGGAATGCTCAACCACACCACAAGAGCACTTGTTCAGCTATGTTCATATCAGCATTGTTTGTAATAGCCAGAACATGGAAACAACCTAGATGCCCTTCAACTGAAGAATGGATAAACAAAATGTGGTACATATACACAATGGAATACTACTCAGCAGAGAAAAACAATGACATCATGAGGTTTGCAGACAAATAGATGGATCTAGAAAAAATCATCCTGAGTGAGGTATCCCAGACTCAGAAAGACAAACATGGTATGTACTCACTCATAACAGGATACTAGATGTGGAACAAGGATGACTGGACTGCTACTCACATCACCAGGCAGGCTACCTGGAAAACAGGACCCCAAGAAAGACACAGGGATCTCCCAATGACAGAGAAATGGAATGAGATCTACATGAACAGCCTGGACATGAGTGGGGGTAGTGAAGGGCGAGGGTCGAGGGAAAGAGAGCTTGGGTGAGTGGGAGATCCCAGCTGGATCAACAACAGAGAGGGAGAACAAGGAATAGGAGACCATGGTAAATGAAGACCACATGAGAATAGGAAGAAACAAAGTGCTAGAGAGGCCCACAGAAATCCACAAAGATAACCCCACAACAGACTGCTGACAATGGTCGAGAGACAGTCCGAACTGACCTACTCTGGTGATGGGATGGCCAAACACCCTAATTGTCGTGCTAGAAACCTCATCCAACTACTGAGGGATCTGGATGCAGAGATCCATGACTAGGCCCCAGGTGGATCTCTGGGAGTCCAATTAGCGAGAATGAGGAGGGTTTATATGAGCGAGAATTGTTGAGACCATGTTCGGATAAAGCACAGAGACAAATAGCCAAACAAACGGAAACACATGAAATATGAACCAATGGCTGAGGGGTCACCAACTGGATCAGGCCCTCTGAGTGGGTGAGACAGTTGATTGGCCTGATGTGTTTGGGAGGCATCCAGGCAGTGGCACCGGGTCTTGTGCTCATTGCATGAGTCGGCTGTTTGAAACCTGGGGCCTATGCAGGGTCCCTTGGCTCGGCCTGGGAGGAGGGGACTGGACCTACCTGGACTGAGTCCACCAGGTTGATCTCAGTCTGTGGGGAAGGCTTTGCCCTGGAGGAGATTGGAATGGGGGGCGGGCTGGGGGGAAGGTGAGGGGGGCAGGAGGGGGGAGAACAAGGGAATCTGTGGCTGATATGTAGAACTGAATTGTATTGCAAATTAAAAATTAAAAAAAAAAAAGAAAAAAAAAGAGTTTTGAAGCATGATTGTTCTTCACTATCTGAACACTCACATATGAAGTTATAATTTGATATTTGATCCCATAGGCTGTTACTTCTTTAGGTGATCATATTAGACTACATTAATTCTGTATCCATCTTTTTGTCACATTGAAATAAAGCTGCATGTTGAGTCCTCCTCTTGAATTCACTATTGCTTTTCTGTTTTGGTTTTGTTTGCTAATGAAATCTAAACTTGTGAATTCTTCCATTTGGATCATTCACATATTTTATTAATTTGACAACAGAATTCCAAAAATATTTACTCTATCAACTGTGGGTGATCACAAATATATTCAAGTCATGTATGTAAATATTCTTCAACATTTTGTATTTGACATTCAATACAGCACATTTGTGTCAATATAATGTTTTGTTTCTGAAGCCCTTAAGACACTTCACCAATTTATCATGCTTTCTTATGGTATATGATTATATTCCAAAGAAATCCAAATTCTTTACATGCTATGTAACCTTTCATGTTTATATTATACCAGATTACTACATACTAACTTAGGGCCTCTTTTTATAATTCAACTACAAACATCAACCAGAACAACCAATTTGCAGTTAATGCATGGAGGCACTCTTTGAATTATGGTGATGTATATAAAATGTGCAGCTATAACTACTTCCACTTTGTTTTCATTTCTTGTTTTGACTCTAAATATCGAAGCAGCCTTTATCTCCTCCCTTCTCCACTGATCATCACCTTTTATAAAATTGGTGCATATTCCTTCAACTCACACCATGGACTTGGAAAGGCTTTCAATCCAGAAGGGCATTATCAGCCACAAAAGTGGAGGTTTCTCTGTACCTAGGACTTCAGATGAAATCACCACAAGATCCTGTGCCCCAGTGCCTGTCTGTGTATTGTGTGTATGTGAACCAGGGTGTTTGCATCATGTCTGAGAAAGTCAGACAAGTCAGGAAGACTAGTTCAATAAGTTTAAATTAGAAGCCATAAAGGCAAGGAATAGCTCATACAGGGTCCCCATAAGTGTATGTTATTATTGCCTTACCAGTCTCTAAAGCCTCAGGACTCTTCCCATGATGCACTCCCATCATTCATAGGGAATATGACTTTTAATCTTCAAATCTCAGCTACCTGGTCCCTTCAAATAGTAGCATATAGATGTTCTAAAATGTCTGCATGAGGGTCATGGCCTCTAGTTAAGCTTCCTTCTCATAGAAGTTGTCACACACATGAATCTAGACAGTGAGTACTCTGCAGAAAGACCAGGGCTGGCAGTCCTCAGCTGGCACTGGCTGGTCAGCAGATGTTCTGAACTTCAGATCTTCCACTTAGAATGTGCAACTTATCAGAGCAATCACATCTGCTATTGCCTTGAGGGATCATGGCCCTGGGGAAGGTGAGTAGAGTGGTATCAGTACATAGATCTTTATATTCACCTATGTAAGACCCCCACAATTTGGATACATGGAGAATTGAAAATGTTGCAGCCACCACTCACCAGGTTGAAGTGATCCAGATAGGATTCAGATGTGTTCCAAAGCCCCTTTAAAAACTAATGTGACTTCATTACCCTCTATCTTCCTAGTCTCTGTGTGTACTCCTGGATAAATGTTTACTCCTTGTAAACATTCACAGCTTGGACCCACAAATAAGAGAACATAAGGCATTTGTTTTTCTGTTTATAGTTTAATTTATTCAGTACAATATTTTTCCAAATCCATCTGTTTTCCTGTAGACATCAAAATTTCATTTTTCTTTATAATTGAATGACTTTCCACTGTGCATGTGTGGCATGTTTTCATTGTCCATTCTTATGCTGATGAAGATCTAGACTGATTTTAATTCTGAGCTATTGGGAATAGAGAAGAATGATGTGGATGTGAAAGTCTCTCTGTAGAATTATACAGCGTCCATGAGGTACATGTGAAGGTGTCATTTAACTCAATGATGTGGAAGTTTTATATTTATATTTTGGACCAACTCCACACTGAGTCCCACTGCTGTTAGCATGCACACCAATGGTGAACAAATTTTCCCTTCCCCCATACTCTTAATATCCTTTGTTGTCATTGTTTCCTCATGGATAGACACTTAGAAAGGAGTGAGATGGAGTTTCATAGATTTATTTTTCATTTCTTTGGTGTGTAAGAGTGTTGAACTGACCTTGATCTTGATATCCTCCCTATGCTAATTCTTTGTCAGATTCCACCCTCCTGGATCCTGAAGAGAAGTTCCTTGTCTGTATATCCTGCATAGTGGGCTTTCTCTTAGATGCAAGATTGTAAAACATAGGTAGCAAACTTCTGCCCTCCGGGGTTCTCCCATTGTGCTGAAAGCCTGTATTTAGGACCTCCTCCCTCCTTCAATAAATGTCATTCGGCAATAAACAAACAAACAAACAAACAAATAAATAAATAAAATTAAATTAAAAAACAAAAAAACCTAAATAAATAAATAAAAGAATCACAAAAAGAGTGTTGCACACATTTTAAAATATTTATTAACCTCTGTACTTGTCCTTTGAGAATTTGTTGTTCAGTTCTATACCCAATGGCTTATGTTCTTGTCACTAGGCTTCTTGTGTCCTTTGTACAGTCCTGATATTAACATTCTGACAGTTGTCCAGCTAGCAAAACTTTTCTCAATATCTTCAGGATGCCATTGAAGATCATCAGCAGCAACGACTGGACTCCATTCACAACTGTCCTTTCTACACAGAGGTGTTTTAATTTTGCATTGTTTCATGTCTTTCTTTCTTTTTTTTTAACTTATTCCCTCTATGGCTAGAATCCTAGTCAGAAAGTCCTTATGTGTACGTATTCTTTGAAATACAAGTTTCAGGTGTCTTCATTTGAAGTATTTTACCCAGCTGGATTTGATTTTTGTGCACAGTGGGAGATGGGGGTCTAGGTTGTTTCTTTTACAGATGTCTGTCTCAGACTGTCTTTTCTCAGATGAGTGTATTTTTCATCTTTGTCAAAAATCAGGAGTCTAACTTTCATCTATGTCCCCTTCTCTATTTATTATATCTACTTTGTCTGCTATGACCATTTGTTTATTAGGGTTCTGCAGTGTAACTTGTAAGTGTGGGTATTCATTCATCCGTACTGATTCTTTTTGAACAAGATGACTTAGGCTATTGGGAGTATTTTGATCTTCCAAAAGAATTACAAGACAGTTTTTTTAAAGAGTGGCACTGCAGTTTTGATGAGCTACAGGATCCATGGTTTCCTTTAGAATGTATGTCCATTTTCACAATATTAATGTTTTGCACCAATGAGGATTGGAGTTACTTCCATCTTCTAATTTCTTCAATTTATTACATCAGCGTTATAGAGCTTCATTGTAGATAATCTTAATGCCTTTGATGAACTTTATTCAAAAATAATTTTGGAACCTATGGGATATGAGATTTCTCCCCTTGTTTCTGACTCAATGTGTTATTCACTGTTATAGAGGAGGGTTTTTTGATTTTTTATATAATCATTGTAACCCGCCACTACCTGAAACTGCTGTGGAATATTCTTTTATGCTGTGTGAATATATGTCATTGTAGCTGGTCTAATAAAGAAACTGATAGGCCACTATCTGGACAGAATAAGGTTAGGTTGAAAAACCAAACTAAGGACTGGGAAGGACAGTGATGTCTGGGGAGAAACCAGCCAACCACCAAGGGAAGAAGAGATGCTAGAGGACAGGTAAAGCCACAAGCCATATGATAAAACATACATTAATAGAAATGGGTTAATTTAAATGTAAGAGCTAGTCACAAGCCTCTGAGTTGTTATTTGGGACCAGGCAGTTGGGGCAGGAAAACTCTGCCTACATGAAACTGTTTATCAGCTCTAGGAGTTGTACCATGAAATCCGAATACCTTAAGTATTTAATCAGATTACCTGCAAAGATGAATATTCTGACTTTCTCTTATTTACTTGTATTTGTCCTTCATTTGCCTTGTTTATCTACCAGAAATTCCAACCCTTGGTTACTTGGCATGGTGAAAGGTTTTCTGATTACCATTGTCTTGGTTATGATTCCTTTAGGAATATTTTTCTCCATTAACATGATGTTTGACTATAGGTCTGCCATACATAGCCTTTATTATATTGAGATATGTTCCAATCTTAATCTGTAATCCCTCCAAGGCTTTAAATATAAATGGATGCTGGATTTCCATACCTATTGACACAATCATGAAATTTTTAATCATGAGATCATTGTGTGGTGAAATATATTTATTGATTGATGCATGTTGAAGCATTCCTGCATGTTCAGATTAAAATTGACTTGACAAGGATGAGTTACATTTTTGATGTGTTATTGAAATATGTTAAAAGGTGTTTTACTGTATTATTTGCCTATGTTCACCAGAAAAATAAATCCACAATTTTCTTTTCACTGTGTATCTTTCTGGTTTTGCATCTAGATAAAGGCCTCAAGTGGAGGGATTGGGACATGAACACACCTGCAAAACATTTAACCTACAGTTGGACCTGCATCCAGAATTTTCTGGGACAAGAGTCTAGCAGAATCATCATCAAGAGACAAGAGAGACTTCATTCAGCAAGTGATGGGAGCATATGCAGAATCCCAAAGCAGATCATTAGGCAGAACTTGAGGAGTCCTATGGAAGAGGGGGAGGAAGGATTGGAGAAATCAAGGAATCTGGGACACCAAGGAAACATGGCTCACAGAATCAATTGACTTGAACTCACATAGGCTCACAGAGATCAGGGAACCTGTACAAGTCTAATCAAGATCACCACATATATGTTATGGCCAAGTAGCTTGGTGTTCTTGTGGGATTCCTAACAGTGATTTCAGGGACTGTCACTGATTCTTTTTTTTTTTCTTTATTAAGAAATTTTCTACTCACTCCTCATGCTATCCACAGATCCCCTGTCCTCACTCCTCACACCCCCAGTCCTCTTTCCCAAGCCACCCCGTATCCCCACATCCCCCAAATTGAGGTCTCCCATGAGGAGTCAGTAGAGTCAAGCTAACTGAGCCTAGGTAGGTCCAAGCCCCTTCCCACTGCACTAAGGTTATGCAAGGTGTCACACCACAGGCACTGGATTCCCAGAAGCCTGCCCATGCACCGGGGACAGATCCCAATACCCCTGCCTGGGTGCCCCGAAACAATTCAAGCCAAACAACCGTCTTCCATGCCAGAGGGCCTAGTCCAGTCCCATGGGGGCTCTACAGCCACCAGTCCACAGTTCATGGGCTTCCAGTAGTGTGGCCAGTCATCTCTGCACATCCTCCCGTCATAATCTCGACCTCCCTCGCCTTCAATATCTCTCCTCTCTCTCATCATTTGGATTCCCAGAGCTCAGGCTGGTGCCTGGCAATGGATCTCTCTTTCTGCCTCCATCAGTATCTGGACAAAAGCTCTATGATGACAGTTAGGTTATTTGCTAAGCTGGTCACCAGAGTAGATCAGTACAGGACCCGCTGGACCACTGCCAGCAGACCAAAGTGGGGTCAATCTTGTGGATTCCTCAGCACCTCCCCAGCACCCTGCCTCTTCCTATTCCCATGATGTCCTCATCTAACATGGTATGTTCCTCTCTGCCCTCCCACTCTGTCCCTGTTCTAGCTTGACCCTCCCACTTTCCTATGTTCTCATCCTCCACTCCTCACCTTCTGCCACCCCCACACCCAGTCCATTCATGTATCTCATCCACTTCTTCACAGGGTCATCCATATGTCCCTCTCAGGGTCTTTCCCTGTTAGCTAGCATCTCTGGAGTTGTGGGTTGCAGTATGGCCATCTCTTCCCTCAAATCTAGTGTCCACTTATGAGTGAGTACATACTATGTTTTTCCTTCTGAGTCTGGGTCACCTCACTCATGATGGTATTTTCTAGATCCATCCATTTGCCTGCAAATTTCATTATATCATTGTTTTTTATTGCTGAGTAGTACTCCATTGTGTATATGTGCCACACGTTCTTTATCCATTCTTCAGTTGAGGGACATCTAGGTTGTATCCAGGTTTTTGCTATTATGAATAATGCTGATATGAACATATTTGAGCATTGGTCCTTGTGGTATGATTGAGCATTCCTTGGGTATATGCCTAAGAATGGTATAGCTGGATCTTGAGGAAGACTTATTCCCAATTCTGAGAAACTGCCATACTGATTTCCAGAGTGACTGTACAAGTTTGCATTCCCACCAACAGTGTAGGAATGTTCCCCTTGCTCCACATCTTCTCCAACGTAAGCTGTCTTCAGTGTTTTTGATCTTAGCCATTCTCACAGGTGTAAGATGGTATCTTAGAGTTGTTTTGATTTGCATTTCCCCAATGACTGAGGACGTTGAGCAATTCCTTAAATGTCTTTCAGCCATTTGAGATCCTTCTGTTGAGAATTCTCTGTTAAGCTCTGTAGCCCATTTTTTTAATTGGATTGTTCAGTATTTTGAAGTCTAGCTTTCTGAGTTCTTTATATATTTTGGAGATCAGCCCTCTGTCAGATGTGGAATTGGTGAAGATCTTTTCCCATTCTGTAGGCTGTCACTTTGTCTTATTGACCGTGCCCTTTGCTTTAAAAAACTTCTTAGTTTCTGGAGGTCCCATTTATTAATTGTTGCTCTCAGTGTCTGTGCTACTGGAGTTGTATTTAGGAAGTGGTCTCCTGAGCCAATGCATTCCAGACTCCTTCCTACTTTCTCTTCTATCAAGTTCAGTGTAACTGGATTTATGTTGAGGTCTTTGATCCACTTGGACTTAAGTTTTGTGCAGGGTGACAGATATGGATGTATTTGTAATCTTTTATATGTTGACATTCAGTTATGCCAGCACCATTTGATGAAGATGCTTTCTTTTTTCCATGGTACAGTTTTGGCTTCTTTGTCAAAAATCATATGTTCATAGGTGTGTGGATTAATGTCAGGGTCTTCAATTTGATTCCATTGGTCCACATGTCAGTTTTTAACCCAGTACCAAGCTGTTTTTATTACTATAGCTCTATAGTAGAGTTTGAAGTCAGGGATCATGATGCCTTCAGAGGTTGCTTTATTATATGGGATTGTTTTAGCTTTCCTAGGTTTTTTGTTTTTCCATATAAAGTTAAGTATTGTTCTTTCCAGGTCTGTAAAGAATTGTGTTGAGAATTCCATTGAATCTGTAGATTGTTTTTTGTAAGATTGCCATTTTTACTATGTTGATTCTATCTTTCTATGAGCATGGGAGATCTTTCCATTTTTTGATATATTCTTCAATTTCTTTGTTCAGAGATTTAAATTTCTTATCATACAGGTCTTTCACTTGCTTAGCTAGAGTTACTCGAATGTATTTTATATTCAAATCTCTTATAACTTAAGTTACACTCAGTTGTTAGCCATGATATTTGTGCTGGAAATCAAATCTTTGCCCTATCCAGGACTAGCTGCTGTTCTTAAATGCTATGCCATCACCCTGTCTCCAAAATAACAGTTTCAAAAGGTGTGGACCCAAATAGAATTTATCAAACTTTGATACCACAATATCTGATGTTTGCTTTTCTAATGATGTAATACATGTGGGAAAAGAATATTTGAAAAAGGGATTAAGTTTAACAAGATGGAAAGGCAACATTCTTTTACTATAGTTCATTTTAATGAGTCTACCACTTCAACACTCAGGAAAAGAAGCAAGCCTCCAACAGACAAAACTTGGTCAACAAGTTAGTTGTAACACAACAATACCATTTTATATATATATATACATACATACATATATATATATATATATATATATGTATGTATATATATGGGAAGAATAATAACTCCCGTGTTTTCCAACTCATTTCATATCACTGACCATTAAATGTCAAGCTCAAACATACTATTTCATTCTGAATGATTGATTCATAATTTGGTATAACATGTATGGAAAATATTTTCCATGCATCTTATACTTTCTATTCATCTATTTTACAAACATGAAATACTGGAATAAAATATTTCAAACAATTTCCAGATGTTACTTGTTCTCAGTAGATTGCAAGTAGATCTGTTAGTGAACCTGGAAATGTAGACAAAAGGTGTTGTCTAGAAAATATGACCAAATAAATTAATAAGCATGTAGGACCACTATTTCAGTCAGTATATGTAGGACTATCTTATAGTCCAACCACATCTCTCATGGAACCTCCTGAAAATACACAAGTAAGCATAACACACAGATACTTTTCTGCCAATGTTTTATGGTGGTATTTTATTTGTACTGAAATGTGATTTTAATTGTATGTTAATAAATAAAGTTGCCCAGGGGTCAGAGCTATTAGAGCCATAGCAAGAGCGTGGCGGTGGTGGCACATGCCTTTAATCCCAGCACTTGGTAGACAGAGCTAGGTAGATCTCTGTGTGTTCAAGGATACAGCCAGCATTGGAGACACACACCTTTAATCTCAATACCAACCAGAGAAGACCTGGAAGTCTCTACAGACAGGCAGTGACAAGGCAGTCATTTGTTTGGGTTTACAACCAATGAGAAGGCAGAACAGAAAGACTATATAAAGACAAACACACAGGAAGTAGGCTCTCTTTTCGGTGAGCTCTCTTGGCTGAAGAGGATCACTGAAGCAGGAAGGGTAAGGCTCTTAGCTCTGACTTCTTGGCTTTCTTCTCTGAATCGGCTCTGTGTTTCTTATTTAATAAGATGGTTGGTTGGTTATATGTACAATGTTTATTCCATTCTTTTTCAGCATTTGCTAGATATGGAATCCCCCTTGATGCCTCTCCACAGATGAGGAAATAAAAAAATTCAGCTAAAATTTTGTAATATTATTTTCACATGAATAAAGATTCACTATTGTTATTTGCAATGTATTATTAGAATTTTGAAGTTTTTCCCATGAATTACCATACTAAAATATATACACAGTGATTTTTAACTATGCCATATACATGAATTTTAGGGACGTTTAAATAAATAGATTCTATATAATTCCTAAATGACTGAAACCAATTATAAGATTTTACAAATAAGATTATTGGGTCCAGACTTCTCTTAGACATATTAGAATTCAGAGGAAAGTCACATAGAATTTATTTACATATAATGGAGTTGTCCTCAACATGCAAGAATTAAATGATGTCATTAGCAGGAATTGGGGATGAATTAGGAAGTCATCATGTTACATAAACAGTCTCTGGAAATTCATGCTTATCAGACTGTAGATATAATTGTGTGTGTGTGTGTGTGTGTGTGTGTGTGTATGATTGTCAGTTTATGTGTGCATGTGTGTGTGTACATACATTAAAACATTTAAGGTAGGAGAGGAATTACTTGAGAATTTAAGGCCTTAAGGAACTAGGGATTGGGAACCCAGTGAAGTCAGTGTAAAGAAAAATATCACACCTGTTTCATTAATTCAATATGCTCAAAAACATCATGAAGTCAGAAGGAAACTTCTTACATTGAGGAAGATGAACAACTGATGTGGGTGAGAGGGGGAAAATACCAACTAAAGACACGTGACACATATGTGAATTGCCAGAATAAATTCATTTATGCTGTATATTAATTAAAAAAATAATAATTAAACCACACAAAACAAAGCTGAATACAATACCGAAAATGGACAAGTGGAATTTTTATTTTCACACTCCATAAAAGGTGAATTTTCTGTCTTCCTATGAAAGACTCTTCTTGTCTCATTGCTCTTTTCACACATCTTATGCCCCCAGGTTAGCTAATCACAAAACCAGAGGTCATGCACTATTTAAATATTTATTATTAATGGACAATCAAATGCACATAAGAACATTAGCCCTATGTGCCTCATCTCAGATACTAAATAGGACACATTTTCAACCACAGCAATGACATGCCCAACTTTGTTCTACTTTCTCTGCAGTCCATATCCACTGAAGGAGGCTCATCAGCCCACACTCATCAGAACACTCTGACACTGCAGGTTCTAGAATGCAAACAAAAACAGAGGTCTAGGAAAATGTTATAAGAACAACTTTCACATTAACACAGGGTCACTTCGTTATTTTAGAAATCAAATATTTACTTTATCTTCTCTTTAATAATGATTGGTTTGGAGGAACAGTGAGAGATCTTATTTAGTAATTGATGTGTAGGAGAGAAAATCTCTATGGATCTTGTTGAATATTAAAAAAAACATATTTTTAATGTAAGTGCAACAGTACATCTGCAATGAGCTGGATAGGTATAGAACAGTAGGATTAAGGAAATTTGGGTACTTTGCCTGATTATTTGTTCTCAACACAGTGGAAGCACAGGATTTGGTTAGACATTCTGTAACTGTTACTGTAGCATAGGTCCCACATTGCATGCTGTGTGGAACTCAATTGCTGTAAACATGGAGCTGCTTTTCCCTTAAAGGGACTTCATAATAAAATTCCCATTGTATAACCAGGAATGCTGACTTTGTGAGTCCTTCCTGAATCAATATGGAATGTCTCAATGTGAAACATCTGCCAAAATCTACAGACATCATTTCTAAAGGCATAAAAATACACAGATTGTTCAAACAGTCCAGGGATCAAGTTTTCCCAAAATGGCATCTTCCAAAGAGCCTTAATTTTCACAACTATGAGTGATGTCATGAAGCTAGCTGAACTCTCCTCATATATATTTATCAACCAAATTTAATTACATGAGCATCAGATGTAGAGCCCCAGGGAAGGGAGTGTCCAAGAATCCTACAAGGGGAAGGAACCATCTGGAAGAAAAGAAATTGTGAATCACAAGTAGCCAGTCCTTTGGCTACAAAGAAAAAAACAGGTGGGAATATGTGTGCCTATATAATGTGCTAATCTTAATAGCACTTCACAATACACACTGACCAGGCTTCAAGTAGGACAAAGATGTTTACTTTGATTTTTCTTTTCTTGCTCCTGAACATTCCACTTCCTGTGTCCAGTTTCATTCATCCCAGATGTCTTTGGAGAATGAAGCAGAATAAAGATAAGGATGGAGACTTGTTGACAGGTTGTATCTTCATTCTTATAAGAGTGCAGTGGCCTGTGGAGAAAGATTATTTCAACCACATTCTTAATATACAGTAAGTTCCTTTTTATTTTCCATGTAAATGTCATCATGAAAATTTCATTGTGGGTAGGAAGATGAGAGTCAGAGCAATGCTTTGAATATTTGGCCTGTTACCCAACCTGAAAACTAAGAAATGACCTCAAGTTCTTTTAGAGACTCAATGCTCTTTTTCTACTTTTAATTTGTCCAGAGAGTGTTCTGTTTTTCTCCCAGTTATCCCACTACTGAAAAGGCTGGAATCTGAGTAAAGAAAGGACTCTCTATCTTGTTCCATCACATATAGCCCTCCTCTTGACAGTTTCAACAGCACAGTAGCTGGTGGTGTCTTACTGAAGGAAACTCCACACTATTCAATGACTATCACTTTAAATGAGTGTAGCTAAATGACTGTCAAGTAGAGTCTGTGATGACCCTTTGATCACTATGTCACTCCTAATGCATGTGCTAGGACAACTAATATTTGCAGCAACCCTAGCTCCAGAGAATTTTTACATGTATATACAGTTACTCTCTCAGATGCTCTGCATGTGGTCACATTGTGCCTTCTAAAGCTGCATCAAGAATGAAGTAGGAGACCTGTCCACTGTGAACTTCATATGTGTTCCTGTTTCTCCATAGTTCACTTATATACATGAGTAACTACTGACCTTTAAATTCATAGTCTAGTTCTTCACATTCTCTATAGGTAAAGAAGGAATATGTGGACTATAAAAGATATATTTGCGTTCTTTGAAATATAAAGCTGTCACTAACATGGCGACTGCTTACTTTCCTTGTCACTTCCCTGAATAAGAGTTGTAGCATGTGATACTTGGCAACATTTGGGAACAGCTACCTACCAGTTCATCTTTGCCATTATTTAAGAGGAATGTGTCTCTTCCCTTTATGTCTAAGCCGTTTATGCCCTGACATTTATATCACACTAACCTCTTATGTTTTTCTTTCTGTAATTTTACTAATTATAGCTACATATTTTACCAATTTGGGCACAATACACATTTTATTTTGTGTATTGCTGATAGTTGTTTTCAAACATAGCTCTTTAGTCCAGTAGGCAACTCTAACAGCTCATGTCATTGATGTTTATTAATGTCTAGTGTGCAGGAGTTAGTGTTTCAGATTCATAAGATATAATCTCAAATTCCTGTTAACTGTTGCTGAAAATTTCAATGACATTTTTTCATATGTTAACAAAAAATATTATAAGATATTTTTGTTCAACAAATGTACAGATAAATATATTTATACACAAAGTTAATATAGTGGTGCAGTTTATATATGGGATAGAGATTGTATTTAACTCTGAGAGAATCATTCAGAATGAAAGAGTATATTTGTTTGTTTGATTTTTATTGGCCAGATGATACAAAGTGAGTAAGAAGACATGGTAGTTATTATTTTTCCCATAAATATAAACACAAAATGCTATTGTTCTATTCCTACTAGATTGTTGACTATCTTTATTTTCAAAATTCATAAATATTTCCCACACATCATACACTTTATAAACTTTCATTTTACAAATATATTTCACTGCAATTTCTAGATGTCCCTTGTTCTCAATACAATGCTAGTTTTGTGTATTTGTAACTGGAAATGTATATAAAGTGTTCTCTCTATAAGAAAATTTATGTTGGACAAATATACCAAGTATATTTACATTGAACATACTTCTGTAAACATAAAATATGTGAACAATGCTAGGTATATGCACTTAATCTCTGCATTCGGGAAAAGAGCAGATGTATTTCTGTGAATTTGAGGCCAGTCTATTTTAGAGCCATGTGTCATTCAAAACTATGGAATCCATGGCAATTTTATGACTTCAAGGAGTATTTCTCTTGTCCATACATATAGATACATGAATTTACCAAATATACTCTAGTACTTAAATTTATTTAAAATAAGTCTTTTGAAAAAACATCTTGTGCCTGCCATAGAGAAACCAGAAAGAAAGAAACAAGATGAGGATGGACATGAGGGAATATGTTAACTATATTGTCCACTAATCACAATTAATTATAAGTACAGGAGCCAAATGTTGCCTCAGAAACACTACTGAGCACTTACCTGTCATGCTTTGAATGCCTTATCCAATTCAGTTTGTTTCCTTAAAATTATCAGAAACTTTGCTCATGCTTTACATGTATTTTTCATATTGTTCAATAATTTCAAAATGAATTCATGATAAAGTTTACTGTTCAGTCAAGGCTGTGCCCTGGTATTTACCTTCTGAGCAAGCACTCAAAAACCAAAGACGGACAGCCCTCTCTGTAGAAAATGCAAAGGCTTATCTTGTTCATGGGAGATGCATTCTCATGAACTTTTAAAGCTTTTGTAAGCTTTCAGCTTCTTATGTCATCCCAACCTCACAACACAGGAGATTTGTTTCAATCATAGTAGATGGTTGGGAATATTAAATAATCCTTATTCTGACTACAAATGATCATCTGTAGATTTTTGACCACAATAAACACTGTTCAATTTACAGAACATTAACTGTAACCTACCAGTTTAGCCTGGCCTTGGCTATTTCCATTGATGAAATCAACAAGAACCATGATCTTTTACCAAATATGTCTCCAGTTTTTGAATTACTAGCAGAAAGTATAATACTGTGTCACAATTACACAATCTCATTTTTTTCTGAACAAAATCATGAAACTCCCCCTAATTGTGTCTGTAATAAAGAAATCAGGTGTACAGTGGTGCTTACAGGACCTTACTGGGCAGCATCTGCAATAATTGGACCATTCTTGGACATCTACAAATCTCAGCACATAAGTTTTTCTTTTGGGGCTGTGATTCTGCAGGAAATCTTGTCTCCATTGGTGCTAAGATGTGTGGGGAAGAGACTGGCATCACACTTATGGTAAACTGTGTAGTTCAAGAGTACTATTCAGACTTGATGGGAATTCTACATTTCCTTGTGTGAAGCAGCGATAAGGGAAGAAGTAATGACAGGATTTTCTAGAACACTGCTTATAATTTCTTAGCAGTGCATGATAACTCATGCTGCTTCCTATGTCCTAGGCCCTTCAGCTTACCTATGGACCTTTCCATCTTATCTCAAATGATTATTATCAGTTTCCCTATCTGTATCAGATGGCCCCCAAAATACATCTGTAGCCCTGGCCATGATTTATGCTTTACTTCAACTGTAATTGGGTTGGGCTGGCCATCTCAGACAATGATCAGGCTACTCAATTTCTCTCATATTTGAGAACAGAGATGGAAAAATACAGTCTGCTTCACCTTCATGAGCATCATCCCAGGCAATCTGCATTTATATACGCCAAGAGTTGAAGTATATTATAACCAAATCATGACATTATCCACAAATGTACTTATCATTTATGGTGACATGGACAGTACTCAAGGGGTGAACTTTAGAATGTGGCAATCTCCAGGTATACAGAGAATATGGGTCCCCAACTCACAGTGGGATGATACTATACATAAGATAGCCTTCATACTTTATTCATCCATTGGGTCTCTAGCTCTCACACACCACAGTAGACAGAAGTTTTCCTGTGTCCTGCAGCTGCTTGGTCACAAATAAACACACAGAGGCTTAGCAAATTTCCATGAAACACCACCATGCTGAGATTTCTGATTTTAATTTTTTTTGTCTAGATACTGGTTCATCTCAAATACTCAGATGAATACCTGAATACCTGGCAAGGCTGGGTGGATAAAATTTAACTGTGAAGTCTCAGCATATAAGTCTAAGGCACTGAAGACCTGCTCATCCAATGCCTCATTACAATGGCTAATGGTGCAGACTTTTGATTTGGTCTTTTTTTTTTTTTTTTTGGTTTTTCGAGACAGGGTTTTTCTGTGTAGCTTTAGAACCTATCCTGGAACTCACTTGGTAGTCCAGGCTGGCCTCGAACTCACAGAGATCCACCTGGCCCTGCCTCCCGAGTTCTGGGATTAAAGGCGTGTGCCACCACTGCCCGGCTTTGATTTGGCCTTTATTGATGGCGGTTATGATGTATACAATGCTGTGTATGCTGTGGCCTAAGCCTTATATAAGATGCTCTTTCAACAAGAAGATATTCAGCTAATGGACAATAGGAAAAAAAAACCTATATAAGTGCTTAAAGGTAGTATTTCTTGTATTGGATGATATTTGGTGTCATCAGTATCAGAGTGATTAAGAGTCTCTTAGATGCTCAAATCTAATGTATGAAGAAATGTTCATGAAATATATTTCTAAACATTTTTTTCTTGCTGAGGAAATAATTCTAGCCATTACTGTAAGTCTCTAATGCAATGGCAATTAAATGGAAGAAACAATTTATCAATGAAAATCAGTGATTATGTTACAAAGCACCTGATATCCTCACCCCATCCTAATACTGAAAACATATCAGTCCTAAGTCATTAATGCTCTCCATGTTGAGAAAATTAGCCTTCATTTATTAATTCCCAACTACGTTCTAATCAGTGTAGGAGATGGTTTTCATATGTGTCCTTGGCTGTTTCTGCTCCCGCTCTATGCTCTAGGGACCTCACTTTTAACTCTGAGAGTAATTATACAAGAAATTTGCTAAGATTCTTTTTGGTACATACATGCATATTTGTGTACGTGAATGGATAATGTCACTGCACATGGCTGTATATTTGTGTGTTTCTGTGTATCTGTGTTGCCCTATATATGTGTGTGCTCCTGCCTAGCTGCAAATCTATCTGCCTGTTTGTAGAAGTGATCATAAATTTGCCTTATGGCAATGTCTTTATGTCTGAGTGTTTGTTTTTGTGTGTATCTTCCTGTGTGAATTAGTGCATGGGTCTATGTGTGTGTTTTGCAAGTTTCTGTGTATGTGCTTGCATATACATATGTCTGTGTTGCTGTGCATGTGTGTGTCTGTGGGTATGTCTTTGGAAGTTGGCATAAATTTCTCTGTGTCAATGTCTCTCTGTGTAGTTGTTTATATTTGCATATCTCTCACTCTGTGTATTTTGGCGATTATGCATGTTTGTGTTGGCCTCTGGATGTATTTTGTGTGTTTAATTTTCTGAGTGTCTGTTTGAATGTGTATGTCTCTCTGTCTATGTGTGCCAGTATGTTTATCTGTTTGTCTGGGCATGTACCTGAGTGTGTAGAAATGAGTATATGCCTGTATTATTTATGTATCTCTGTATGGATGCCGGTATGTCTGTATGTAGCAGTGTGTGTGTGTGTGTGGTTGTAACATCATGATCTCCTTCAGTAATTTTACTGTTCTTGCTAAATCTTCAAATACTATCTTGAATAAATAGAAAGAGAATAGACAGCTTTGTCTTCTTCCTGATTTTATTGGGATTACTTTGATTTTCTTTCTTTCTATTTAATTTGCTGTTGGCTATGGGTCTGATGTAAATTGCCTTTATTATGTTGAAGTATGTTCCCTGTATTCCTACTTCCCCCAAGATGTCTTTTTGAGAAAAAATGTGTTTTTAATTCTGTTATTTGCTTAATATTATTAATACAAATATTCCAATTGCATGTAATTTCCTACCCAAAAAAAACCCACAAAAATTACCTTCATTTCTTTACTACTGAAAAACTTCATGCTTGTATACTATATTTTTCTCATTCAATTCTCTGTTGTTGGACACCAAGTTTGATTTACTTATTTATTTATTCACACTCATTTTAATACTTAGATTTAAAAAAAATAAAACATTCCCCAAGACTTTTAACACAATGGGCTGTTGGATTTTCTCAATGGCCTTTGAGAAGCATCTAATGAGATTATTATATGGTGTTTTTCTTTCAGTTTCTTTATATGATGGATTACATTGACAGATTTTTCTGATATTGAACCACATCTCAATCTCTGGGATAAAGCCTATTTAGTCATAATGGATGATCTTTTTCATGTTTTCTTGGATTCGACTTGAAAATATTTTATTGAATATTTTACATCTATGTTCATAAGGGGAATTTGTTTGTAATCTTATTTTATGGTTGGATTATTTGTGGTTTTTGAATCAGGTGACTGTGGCCTCATAAAATGAAGTTGGCAGTCTTCCTTCTGTTTTTATTTTGTGGAATAATTTGAAGAAAACTGGTGTTAGTTCTGACTGGAATTTCTGGTAAAACTTTGTGCTAAAACCATCTGGCTCTAAGTTTTATTTGGTTGGGAGAGTATTACAGATTGTTTCTATTTCTTTAGGGGTTATAGGTGTGTTGCAATTATTTATCTGATCTTTATTTAACTTGGTAAGAGGTATCTATTGAAAAAATGATCCATTTCTGTTTGATTTTCCAATTTTGTTAATTACAAGTTTTAAAAATATGACCTAATGATTATTCAGATTCACTCGATGTCTATTATTATGTCTCCTTTTTCTTTTCTGATTATGTTAATTTGACTGTTCTCTCTATTTTTATTTAATTTGGATAAGGGTTTGTCTATCTTGTTGATTTTATCAATCAATTCTTTGTTTCATTGACTCTTTATTGTTCTCTTTTTTTTCTGTCTTATTGATTATAGACTTCAGTTTGATTATACTACAGTCTATTCTTTTTGGATATGCTTTCTTCATTTTGTTCTAGAGCATTCAGGTGTGTTGCAAATTGCTAATATCAGATCTCTCCAATTCATTTTGTAAAAAGCTAGATGAATGTAGAAGTAACCATCTTATTAAATAAGAAACACAGAGCCAATGCAGAGATGAAAGCTCAAGAGGTCAGAACTAAGAGCCTTACCCATCACTTCTGCAGCTATCCTCTTCAGCCCAGTGACCTACTTCCTGTGTGTTTGTCTTTATATAGACTTTCTGTTCTGCCTTCTCATTGGTTGTAAACCCAGCCACATGACTGCCTCATCACTGCCTGTCAGTACAGATCTCCAGGTCTTCTATGGTTGGTATTGAGATTAAAGGCATGTGTCTCCAATGCTGGCTGTATCCTTGAACACACAGAGATCTACCTAGCTCTGCCTACCAAGTGCTGGGATTAAAAGCATGCATCACCACCGCCCAGCCTTTGATATAGATCTAATAGATCTGACCCCCGTGCAACTTTATTTATTAACATACAAATCACATCTTAGTGCAAATAAAATATCACCATAAATGAACCTTATTTTTCCACCACTTTCACTTTGTCCTATAAGTTTGGGTGTATGTTTTATTCATATTCATTTAATTCTATGAAGTCTTTAATGTCTTTATTCTTGTCTTAATTTCCTAGTCATTCATTAGCGAGCAGTTCATTTTCCATGAGTTTGAAACTTCTCTGTTTTTTCTCTTATTGTTGATGTTTAGGATTAATCTGTGGTAGTCTGGTAGGATTCAAGGGGTTGTTTCAATATTCTTACATTGTTTGAGACTTGTTTTGTGACCAAGTATTTGGTCAATTTTGGAAAAAGTTCAATGAAGTTCTGAAAAGAAGAAATACTCTTTTGTGTTTGAGTGCAATGTTCTGTAGCTATGTGTTAGGTATTTTGTTTATAACGTCTGTTAGCAAGAGTGTTACTCTGCTTTGCTTTTGTCCTGATGACTAGTCCTCAGGAGAGAGTGGGATTTTGAAATCTCCTACTATCTATGTCTAAGAGTCAATGTGTGATTTAAGCTTTAGTCACATTTATTTATCTTTCTTTTTAAGTTATGTTTCTTTTAGTAATGTGAGTGACCTTGCATTTAGAGCATTGATGTTGAGAAGTGAAATGTTATCTCTATGGATTTCTCCTATAAATATGTAGTATATTTTCTCATCCTCTTTGATTAATTTGGGTTTGAAGTGTACTTTGTTAGATGTTAGAAATGCTTCCCTCTCTTGTTTTTTAAATCATTTTGCTTAAAAAATTTTCTAGTCATATTAGTCTCTCTGTTACATTCTATGATACTAGAAACTTAACCCAGGACAGAAAAAGGACTTGACTCTGTCTGTCTATCTTAAAGAGTGAGACACTAAAAGATACACTAAAGCACTACAGAGGTTATACCCGTGTGTGATTGATTCAAGAATAGGAGAGATGATGGGCATAGAAGTTATAGTTGAGAAGCACAATCAAGCACGTAACATATCACTATCTTACAATGGAAGCATGAAGTTGGGGGAAGTCTATATATATCCTTGGGTTCTGTTGTTTTTTGGGTGAGTGTTTGTTTTTTAATAGGCTCCTATTGTTTTGGCCTTGTGTTTCAGCCTTCTGAGCCTTGGGATTAAGGCCAATGTTGTCACAGCTGATGAACCTGTACATTTCAACAAATAATACTAAGCACTTGGGAGGCTAATTTGAAGAAATAAGAAATTCATTCATAATATCATAAAAAAACTCTAAGTGATTAAGGAATCACCTGGAAAACCAAATAAATAATAAGTTTCTAAACTGTCTCTAGACAAAAAAAATGTGGGACAGAGGAGAAAATTTCATTATCAAAGTAAATTGTGTCCATTCTAGAATATTTAAAACATACAGGGAAAGAAGGTGAGATGGAAAAAATAATGGCATTTTTTGAAAGCAAGAATTTTTTTATTAAAATATTTATACACCTAAAAAATTTTATAGTCATTAACTCTGAGGTATGACTATCTTTGTTTTTGAGGTATATTTATTATTTGCAGAATAGATACTCTTTCCACATCCATTCTGGCAGTCTGTTACTTTTTATATTGTATCTGATACTACTGACATATCAATGAAAATTGTTGTAAATTTCTGTTTTCTTGTTGTATTTTGTTGGTGATGGTGATGTTTGTGAGTGTTTCCCTTGTTTTGATTTTTTTGGTAAGAGATTGTTTTGTTTCTTGTGTTTTTATGGATGAAGTTAACTTTTCTTGTTCGATTTTTCCCTCTATTACCTTCTGTGGTGCAGCATTTGTGGATAGAAATCATTTAAATTTGATTTGTAATGGAGTACCCTGTTGTCTCCTTCTATAAGGATTGAAAGTTTTTCTGCATATAGTGGTATGGGTTGACATCTGAGCTCTTTTAGCATCTGCAGGACAACTGACCACATCATTCTGGCTTTTATAGCCTCCATTGAAAATCTGATGATATTCAGCTAGGTCTACATTTATATATTACTTCACCTTTTCCTCATACCATTTAATATTCTTCCTTTGTTCTGTGTATTTAATGTTTTGACTATATTGAGAGGGCATCCTTTTTCTGTTACAATCTATTTGGTGTTTTGTAAACTTTTTTGTACCTTTGTAGGTTTTTCCTTTTCTAGATTAGGAAAACTTTCTTCTATGATTTGGGGAAAAATATAATGTGGGCATTTGTGATGGGATTCTTCTCATTCCTCTATTCCCGTTATTCTTATGTTTGACCTTGTCATAGTGTTTGAGTGTTCCTGGAAGTTTTGTGTCAAGGATTTTTTAGATTTAGCATTTCCTTTGATAATTGTATCTATCTTGTCTCTTGTATCTCCATGACTTAGATTCTCTACTCCATCTCTTGTATTCCTGTTTGCCACCTTGATTTTTCTTTTCCAAAAGTTCCTCAGTTTGTGTTTCTTCACAGATTGTTTCCTTTTTCAAATCTCATACAGTCTTATTCATTCCTTTCAATTGAATGTTTTTCCTTTCCTTTCGTTAAGGGATTTACTCATTTCCTACTCATTTTTGTTTATCTTTCCCTCAATTTCTTTCAGTGATTTATTGATTTCCTCTTTAAGATCCTCAACCATTTCTAACAATTTGGCTTTAAGGTCTTTTTATTATGCTTCAGCTCTGTTGGAATAGTCATGGTTTGCTGTAGTAAGATAGCTGGCATTGGGAGTGACATACTGCCTCTGCTGTTGTTGATAGTATACTTACACTTTTGTTTCTAGGCATCTGAGTTTGTGGTAATTATAGGTCTAGATGCTTATTTATAATTTCTTCTTATTTGTATATGTGTTTGGTTCCTTTGTTTCTGTTTTCTCTTTTGTCTTCTGGCCAGTGTGGCCTGAGGTTCTTCAAGGCATCTCCACACAACTTGTGGGAAAAACTTCTGGTGGCCAGATTGGCTTCTGTTCTAGAGGGGGAAATATCCCCAAGTTGGGCATGAACACTTTGAAGCAGAGGTGATTGAGATTGTGGATATGATATGGGTGGGGGAATCAAAATGGGAGATAGTAAAGAGGATGGCCAAAAACGTGGACTTTTTACAATCATGCATGTTCTCTGGTTGAGTAGGTAATCACCTACAGTGTTATTGGTCTGAAGCACTGTGGTCTGCAGTGTTGGGGATGGGCAATAGCATTTTGTGGACAAGGACAGTGGGGGAGATTCAAGGATGGCCTATCTGGAATTCTGGGGGCCACTGTGGTCTCTGGTAGAGCTGGGAGAATCTGACATCAGTGGACCTGTGATATCGTTGAAAGGGGAAAAATGGAAAACTGAGAATAGGGTAGGCTGTCATCAAGAGAATGAAAGAACTTGGGGGGTTCACCATGCAAATGGCCTACATAGATTTTTGTTGGCAGGCATGTTAAAGGTTAGAGACTTGATTGACAAGTGTAGGGTTGTGTTGAATCATTGACTTGTTCTGTCACTGGTGCTTTATCTGTGGTGAATAGTCATATGTTCATCTGCCCAGGAAATGTACACACAATGTTCAAAACACATGTGGCAACAACAAAGCTTTGTAAACAGTCAATTAGAAAAAAATTAAGTACAAATTATTTAAAAGTAAAGGTACTCAGATGAGCCTTATAGTGTTTCCCAAGCTGCTTTATGGGCCTGTGTTGCAACCTCTGTTATAAACACACATCAAGTGTATTTTACACCATGTGTTCCATCAAACCTTGCATGCTATTTGACAAAATGTGGGTCTTTACCTTCCTTCTCTTCCACCAAATCCAATCTCACAATTCCTTACCCAGCTCACCAGCACCCTACTTGCTGTGCACTCAATTCCCTACCTTTGGCCCTATTGCCAGTGGAACACAGAAATCATCTAATTATAACTTCCCTACTATCACTCATTGCATTAACACAGATCCAAATTCCAGGAGACATTTCCTGGATACTCACAGCCCACTCCAGCCAAGGAAACAGAAAAGGTAACTGTAAATGTTCACCTTTCCTTCAGCTCCTCAAAAAACGCAATGCCATGTCATGTGCCCAGCTCTGTAGCTGAATATCGTCTTCTGCTAGCCACATCAACAACTCCAGTGGTTCACAAAGATCTTCCCAACCAAACCTCCTTTTCTATACTCTATGGTTTATTCTGGTCATGCAACCTGAACAACTAAACCTAGGAAACACTCAGGACACTGTGGCCAGAGAAGCTTACTGGCTATCCATAGATATTTACTTCTCCTTCCATTCTTCCCATTCAAATTATCCATTACCAAACTCAGTTTTATAACAGACATTCTAAGCTGCACTTTCCTTACTCTATAATGCATTCCTATGGGACAAAGAAATACTGATTGTAAAACCTGATTTCTTCGCTTCAAGGGATCTCTTCAGATCCCCCCTAATGTCCCATCTTCATTAATCAGTTTCAGCTCCCAATATCTAAAAATATATTTTACATGGGAACCTCACTGGACAATTCTATCAGGATGTCAAAATTTTTTCTACCAGGCAACACACAGCTTCCAAAAACTACAATGACAAAATCACAATAACAGAAATCAACACTCACTGCTTATTCATATCTCTCAAAAGGTATGGTCTCAAATCCCTTAAAAAGATACTCAAAATAACAGAATGGATGTGAAAATATGACCCATCTGTTTGTATGTGTTCATAAGACATTATTTGACTGCCTTAGCCAATTTAGTGACTCTCATAAGAAAATATCATAGTCTCATGGATTCACACATTACATGTGTTTTTCATATTGCTTGATAATTCCAAAATGAAGACACGATCAGGATTGCTGTTTGATTAAGCCTGAGTCTTTTTCTTTATCTGCTAAGTAAGCACTCCCAAAGCAGAAATGGACACTACTCTTGTGGAAGATGCCAATGGTTCATGCTATTTATGGGAGATGCACCCTCATGAATTTGAAAGCTTTTGTAAGCTTCCAGCTTCTTATGTCATTCCATCCTCTGTAGCTAGAGATTTCCTGCCTGGCCCACAGTCAGGACAAATCTTTGTCACCTGCCAGTCCCACAGCTGTCAGACCCAACCAAGTAAACACAGAGACTTATATTGCTTACAAACTGTATGGACGTGGCAGGCTTCTTCCTAACTGTTCTTACAGCTTAAATTAATCCATTTCTATAAATCTATACCTTGCCACGTGGCTCTTGGCTTACCGGCATCTTCACATGTTCTTTGTCATCGTGGCGGCTGGCAGTGTCTCCTTCTGCCTTCCTGTTCTTTCTTTTCTCCTCTCTGTTAGTCCCACCTATACTTCCTCCCTAGCCACTGGCCAATCAATGTTTTATTTATTGACCAATCAGAGCAACACATTTGCCATACAGAACATCCCACAGCAATCCTCAAAGCACAGGACAGTTGTTTCAGTATTATTAAGGGGTGGTTGGGAATACCATCCAGTTCAGGTTGGTCCTTCTATTGACTACAAAGGATTATCTGTAAATCTCTGTCTGTAATAAACACCATACCCTTTTACAGAACACCAACTAAAAACAAACACTTTCCATTGGCCTTGGCCTTTTCCCTGGATGAAGTCAATAGGAACCCTGATCTTTTGCCAAATATGTCATTCGTATTTGAATTCTCTGAAAGTGGTTGTAAGACTGTGTCAGAATTATACAGTCTCATGCCTTTATTTGAAGAAAAGCAAGATTTTCCCCCTAATTATAATTGTAATGAAGAGACTACGTGTATAGTGATGCTGACAGGACCAATCTGGGAAGCATCTGCGATGGTTGGGACAAGCCTGGACCCCTACAGATCTCAAAAGGTGAGACATTTTTGGTGTGGGTTTGTCAGAAATCGTGACTCTGTTGGTGCCACTCCCAGATGCTAAGAAGAGTGTGAGGAGGATACTAGCCTCACACTTATGTCAGACAATGTGGCTCAAGGGTGCTTTTCAGAGACTTGATGGGGCCTCATTTCCTTTTTTGAAATTGAGATGAGGAAAGAAGTAACAGGCAAGAGGATTTTATGGAACTCTTTGCAAAAAGTGTGTTTACAAGTTCTTAGGAGTGCATGCAATCTCATGCTGCCCCCCTGTGTCCTAGGTCCTCCATCTTACCTATGGACCTTTCCATACCTTCCTGAGTGATCATGAAAAATTTCCCTATCTGTATCAGATGGCCCCCAAGGACACAGCCCTACCCCTGGCCATGGTTTCTTTCATGCTTCACTTCAATTGGAACTGGATAGGACTGGCCATCTTAGACAATGATCAGGGTACCGAATTTCTATCACATTTGAGAAGAGAGATGGAAAAAAATTTAGTCTGCTTTGCCTTTGTGAGCATGATCCCAGTCAAGATGGATTTATACATGTCAAGAGCTGAAGTATATTATAACCAAGTCATGACATCATCCACAAATGTTGTTATCATTTATGGTGACACAGACAGTACTCTAGCTGTGTCCTTTAGAATGTGGGAATCTCTAGGTATACAGAGAATATGGGTGACCACCTCACAGTGGGATGTCACTACAAGTAAGAAAGACTTCACCTTTGACTCATCCCATGGGACACTAGCTTTTGCACACCACCATTCTGAGATTTCTGGTTTTAAAACTTTTGTCCAGACACTGAACCCTCTGAAATGCTCAGATGAATACCTCACAAGGCTGGGATGGATGAACTTTAACTGTGAGGTCTCAGCTTCTAAGTGTGAGACACTGAAGAATTGTTCATCCAATGCCTCATTGCAATGGCTAATGGGACAGACTTTTGACATGGCTTTTAGTGATGACAGTTATGACATATATAATGCTGTATATACTGTGGCCCATGCTGTTCATGAGATGCTTCTTCAACAAGTGGATGATGGGAAAGGACACTATGGTAACTGCTTGAAGGTAGTGTGTCTTCTATTGGATTAAATGCTGTGTCATCAATACCATCGCCTTACAGTCTGTCAGATGCCCTGATTTACTTTATAAATATTTAATAAAATAGAAATACTTCTGAAATATTTTCCTGGTAAGGATGTAATCCATAAGTTGATATAAATCTTAATGCAAAACAATGGAGTGGAAAACACAGTTTATCAAGGAATATCAGTGATTATCTTACAGAGCATCTGAATATCATCGCCCCTGCTCTATCACTGGAAACATAACAGTCCTTCCTCATTAATCCTCTCCATGAGAAGAAGAGCCCTACTTCATCAATTGTGAAATATGTGGTAATCAGTGTATCAGATGGTTTTTACAATTGTTCTCAATAGATTCTGCCCCACTGTAGGCTCTGGGGAATGTCTTTGGCACTTTGAGAGTAATTTCACAGGAAACAGTGCTATAATTCATTTCAGAACATACATTTGTATACATGTGTGTGAATGGATTGTTCTCATTGTGGATGGGAGTATGTTTCTGTATGTGTATATCTGTGTTGCTGTGTATATATGTGTTTCTTGCACATATATCTATCTGCATATCTATCTGTCTGTGGAACTGAGCATAATTTTGTCTCATGTCAGTGTCTTTCTGTATGGGAGTTTGCTTCTATGTATAACTTCCTGTGTGTGTGTGTGTGTGTGTGTGTGTGTGTGTGTGTGTTTTACATTATATGTGTCTGCATGCGACTATTTGTCTATTTTGCATATTGCTTGCACATATGTGTATCTGTGTTTCTTTGTGTCTGTCTGTCTCTTTGTCAATTTGTGTTTGGATGTGAGGATAAATTTGTCTATGAGAATGTCTCTCTCTATGGGTGTTTCAGTCTGTGTATGTCTCCTTGTGTGTATTTTTCTATAAAAGTGTGCATTTGTGTGTGAGCCTGTGTGTTTGGCAGGTTTCTGTTTCTGTGTGTCTATTTGGATTTATGTGCCTGTTTATGACTTTATTTTCATGTGTGTGTCTGACACGCATATATAAGTATGTGTATATTGTATATAGCCATGTGATATACGTATGTCTCTATGGATGTGAGTCTTTCTCTCTGTCCATGTGTCTCTCTCTCACTCTGTGTGTGTGCATTTTTCATATCAATGTTTGGTATCTTTATGTATGTCTGTGTTTCTTTTTGGTAGTTTCCTCTGAAAGAATTTAAATTCTAGGAAGGTTATGATACTTTTATTTATCCACTTACTTTTATTACATTTATCCTCTGGGCACCTTCAATAACATTGCTTTTAAGAAGAAATCAGTATATTTTCTAACTTCAAGAACAGGCACATTCACTGTAGAATGCTGTCTCTCTTTCAGTTGCACTCCTTTCTGAGGAAGACTCACTTCACTAATCCTGTTGGAGAAAAAGTGAATATGAACCAGAGAGAAAATCTACAGGCAGAGTATGACATTTTCCAGGTTTGGAATTTCCCAAATGGATTGGGACTTAAGGTGAAAATAGGAGAATTTAGTCCATATTTTCCACATGGTCAACAGCTCCATTTATATGAAGACGTGATAGAGTGGACCACAGGAAGTAGACAGGTGGGTCTGACCTAACTGTAATCATTTCTGATACACAGCGGTAACACAGTCATGTGGGCCCATATCTCCTGCCTTGTAACTAGTGAAAGGAAACAGACTGCCACAATAGGATGGTCTTTCTAGCCTCCCTCTTTATGTTTTTTCTTTTCAGTTTTTGATGTGACATTTTATTAATTCTTTGAAGGTCTCAGACATGCATGCTACCCATACAGTGAATTTTTCTCCTTGCAGAAAATGTTTCTGGTATTTAATATAAAAAGAAAATTGATTGTTACCACTGTACTATATTATTTCCAGTAAAGTGAGCAATATCCTCTTGATGCCATTCTGATTATTACACAATGCTTCTCCTTTTTTTTCTGCTGAAAATTTGACATAGATGCTGAAATACTGAGGCTAAATGTGAGGAGGATTAAAGTAAACATTTGCAAACCATTAATTATTATTATATAATTTGCCTTGAGACTTTTTACCAACAGGTTCCTAAATGGTCAACATCTCTAACCACACATTAAGATAATATTTTCATAACCCATTTAAATACCCTATAAATGATAACTTTGTTCTTTCTTTTTTTCCTTCTTTTTCCTATTAAATATCTATGGATGTCTTGTCTGCATGTATCCCTCTGCAACACTGGTATGCCTGGTGCATATAAATGTCAAAACAATGATTTGGATCCCTGGGAATTGGAAATAGTTCAGGGCCACACAGTGGGTGCTAAAAATCAAACTTGGGCCTTTTATCTGATCAGGAATTGTTATAGATAACTGAGCCAATTCTCCAGCCATGAAGCATGTCCTGTGTAAAAGAAATTACTCATTAGAGGAATATTTCTTGATCCCACTTATTCTTTCACAGTTCATCTAAACAAGAGTGTATCTAATTTCCTTATGTGTGTGGGGAGGAGGTAGTAGAAGAAAAATAAATGACTTCTTAAAATTTATAAATGATTTATTCTACTAAAAGTCTAAGGTATGTTATAGGTATGAATTCTGATGTGGGTAGTTTCATGGTATTCAATTCCAAATTTCTGACTATAAAGTAGCATGAAACTTAAAGGAGTAAACTTCAGAAAAGTTCTCAAGTTTGAAATAAAGTTGTATCTCATAGAGACCAGATAGTTTAAATTCTACAAAATATTCTTTTTTTCAGATTAACAAGGAAAGTTACTATCAGGGAAGAGGACATATGAGCTGAAGGTACAGAAACTGAACTTTCTATCCGTTCAGAGAGCAGCAATGAAATTTCAAGTGTGCTCTAACCAAGCTCACTTGAGCATTACAAAAAACATCCACTGGAGGCATACAGAAGATTAGGAACAATGCAAACAGTGCTCTACTCCCAGATATTAAATTTTCAATGCAGAAAAAGGAACAAAAATATAAAGAAATCAAATCAATACAAATCCAAATGTCAGACTCATAGGCTTAAATGTGAATATGTTCAAAGACATACTAAAAAAAGAATCCAAAGAATGATTATAACAGTATTCCAGAATATCAAGCAGGACACAAATCACCTCCAGCAGAATGCAATGAGATCACAAAACCTTGCATAAAATAAGGAAATGAGTGAGCATGTGACTAACACATTTGAAAAGGTATAAAATGATGAAAAATTCAAACTAAAATATGTAAAGGAAAGAAAATAAATCAAAAAAATTCTAGTAAAAATTCTCACTAACAAAATATTTCAAGTTGAAGATAATATGGCATACTTGAAAAACAGGCAAAAGAATTAGAAAACTGATAATGTGACAAAGGTAAAAATAAGGACAAGGGAAAGATATATGGGACCAGGGGGATAGGATTAAAGGATCAAATTTATAATCAATGAACAGAAGAGAAGAAGGAATTACCAAGACATCTACAGTATATCCAGTAAAATACAATGGGAATTTTCCACAATATAGGAAGACACGTAGACATCTAGAGACAGGAGGCATTTAAATTCTAAACACATATCAGATAGAAACCTCCCCATGACATATTTTACTTAAAATTTGAATTATAAAGATAAAGAAAGAAAACTGAAGGCTGCAGAGAGAGAAACCCATTTCTTAGAAAGGTCCCTTCTAGATAACAGCAGATTCCTTCATGAACTCTGTTAAAAAGGGAGAGTATGAAGGATGCAATTCAAGTAGGTAGAGATATAGCTGCCAAACCCTCTTACTATACTCAACAAAGTTATCCTTTATAATCAAAGGAGGCTCCTCATGGGTATAAACTTGACTACATCTGGAATTTACTATTATCGGGTTTTTTTGAGATAGGGTTTCTCTGTGTAGTTATGATGCCTGTCCTGCATCTTGTTCTCTAGTCCAGGCTAGCCTCAAACTCACAGATTTCTGCCTGGCTCTGCCTCCCTAGTGCTGGTATGAAAGGCATGTGCCACTGCCAATCGGCTCATCTCAAATTTATTAAACCTCAAAAATGGAAGGCATACTTGAGAGGTGTTTTTTTATTACTTAATTTCAAGTAGGAATATACACTTTTGAAAAATATTCAGATCTTTAAGATAGGAAGACATGCCTTATATCGAGTGATGGTGGTACATACCTTTAATCCCAGCGCTCAGAAGGCAGAGGAAGGTGCATCTTTGAGTTCCAGGGCAGCCCCTGGAATTGTTGAGACCAAGGTTGGATAAAGCACAGGGACAAATAGCCAAACGAATGGAAACTCATGAACTATGAAACAATGGCTGAGGGGTCACCAGCTGGATCAGGCCCTCTGAATGGGTGAGACAGTTGATTGGCTTGATCTGTTTGGGAGGCATCCAGGCAGTGGGACCGGGTCTTGTGCTCATTGCATGAGTTGGCCGTTTGAAACCTGGGGCCTATGCAGGATCGCTTGGCTCAGCCTGGGAGGAGGGGACTGGACCTACCTGGACTGAGTCTACCAGGTTGATCTCAGTCTGTGGGGAAGGCTTTGCCCTGGAGGAGGTGGGAATGGGGGGTGGGCTGGGGGGAAGGTGAGGGGGGTGGGAAGGGGGAGAACAAGGGAATCTGTGGCTGATATGTAGAACTGAATTGTATTGCAAAATAAAAATAAAAATAAATAAATAAATAAAAATTAACAGTAATTTATAAAGAGAAAAAAAAAGAAAAGAAAACCACAACATAAAAGGAATATTTATAGGTAATCATATTGTGTAGAAAGTGAAAGAGGCCATGCATAGGAGACACTGTGATTTTTGACACAGAACTCAATACTGAACAAAGGATGCAGAGAATGCAACAATTAGCAACTGTCTTCAGAAGTATATAGATCCCTATCACCAGGTTTTGATTATACAAAGTCTTTTTTTATTATAAACTTTAAGAAATCCTTTAATTAACTTAAACTATCTAACCTTTATTCGAGTTCCCCAAATACTTGCAGCCTTTATAAGACATTTTGATCTCAGGAAACTGTGGGAGCCCGATCTCGGGTTCCTCGTGGCTTTATGCAGCAGGTCCGCATAGAGGATGATTAGGGCCACGGGTCTGAGTACAGGTCTCTGAGATGGTCTGCACTTGGCTGTGCTGGGGGAGGAGGTCTTTTGCTCCACCCCTTGGCTTCTCTATAAAAACCCTGGGGCAGAGACAGTCAGGGCCCATTGGAATAAGTTCCAGGCCCTCTCGAGGATATCCTTTATTTTCTATCTGTTTATCTCCACAAGATTCTCTGCAATAAATCCTTCTATCTAATATTTCCTGCTGCTTGCACTCAAGAAAACTCTGGGGAACTGTGGGGGTGGTGGGTAAACACCCCACAGAATGGCGCCATGAACAGGGACTAAAGAAAAAGAAAAAAAGAGACTAAAGAAAAGAAAGAGGGGACTAAAAAAAGGGGGGAACAAAGACAAATGAACAGGGACTAAAGACAAAGTAATAGGGACTAAAGATAAAGGAAAATAATAGTTTTATTACAGTGTTTTTGGCGAAAGTGTGGGTCAGCCCTGCCAGTGGAAAGGCATGCCGGTGTTATGGAAAATATATATTATATACATCTATCTATCTCTCTATATATATATTATTGAGAGGCAGGGGTTTTATCCTTGTGAGAAAAGGAAAGCAGACTGGAAGGATGTCAAATGCTGCAGTAAAATTCTCTTTTGTCAAAATTTTCTATATTCTATCCCTTTCTCAATTTCTATCTGTGAAAAATAAGTATAAGGCATAGCATAGTAATATAGTGTAGGAAAAACTTAGAAGTATAAGATCATGTAGAAAAAAAAAATAAGGCAACTAGACAGAAAAACTCTACAATTTACTAACTTTGGGGGCTATAAACGCAAACTGAGAAAAAATCTTTCTTTGGGATTTTTGGGTAGTAAAAAAGATCTTCTTTGAGCTTATGGGGAAGAATAAGTTTCCTATGGAAGCTTTTGACCTGGGGACAGCTGAAATGCAAAGTCCAAGCAGCAAGAGAAAGTAATTTCTTCCTGAGGCAAAAATGGGGGTGCAAGAAGTCAAAGTTTAAAGTTGGGAAGTTTTGGGAAAAGTTGGTCCTTCTTTCTACAGGGGAAAAAAAATCTTTCTCCTAAACTATAAAGCTCTTCTTGGAAAACTTGGGGGAAAAATCTCTCTAAAAGCCTTAATCTTTCTCAAACTAAAAGCTCTCAAACTTAAAAACTAAAGCCTTTAACTTTCTCTCTCAGAAGGACAAAAATCAGAATCACCTGAAGATATTAGTATGGGGACCACCTGTGATTAGCTCTAAAGGAAAACAACAAACCTCTTAAGACAGCAAAACCTAAATTCTTTCAAGCTTTAAAAATTCTCCCTGCAATGCAGGAGGCAGGGACAAGTTCCTAAAAACCTCTTCTAAGCCCTGTCTCTTCAAACTAGTAAAAGACAGTGGGTCAGAGTACCCTGAGGGAAACGCTTGGGAGAGTGTGGGTAAAAAGCTACAGAGAGCCCAAAAGGGCAGGAAACTTTACCTGAGAAAAGCAAAAAAGCCAAGCTTTTCAGTTACAGCTGAGCTGAGGCATCAAGGGTTTTGTTTCTGAGTGAGCATTTCAGAATGACAAACAAGGTGCTCCTAATGGTCCTAATGCAAAGATCCCCTGAAGCAATGCAAACTGTTAACATTGTATCCTTGCTTCTGAGCAAAAACCCACAGGCGGCTGGCCAGCTTCTCTGAGTTGGAGTGCATTTCGGGGATACTAGGATTCCTGCAGTGGTAAACTTCCCGGAGCACAGAGCTGAGGCAGGAAGGTGGAGGACCCAGGGAAAGATTGCTAATGAACAACCAAAGCTAAACCCGGTGGGAATGGCACAGTTGTGCACTTTCCTACAAGTCCTGGGTTGATAGGTCCACAGCTGCAAAAAGGAAATCTGAGAAAAACCTTTCCTATCAGAGTAAGGACCTTCCTGGGAAAACAGTAAAGCTGTACTGTATCTGAAGCAGTTGTGCTGCTGAGTCAGAATGCTTACTGGGGAAAGAGCCCAGCCAGGGCAGAACAGAAGTATCCAGGAGTAAAGCTTTCTTTTCTGTCAGAGAAAGCATCTCTTTGAGAAAAGCTTTGTTTCAACTGACTCCCTGAGATGAGGGAGTGTAGCCCTAAGGGGTGATTGCCTCTGGCATAAGCTCTGTCCTTGAGCACCCAGACAAACACAACCCACTGGGGGACTGGGCCAGGTGAAGGCCTAATGAAACAAAACACCTGTCTTAATGTGAGTTTAGAGGTGGCAAAAACCTCCCTTGTTAGATTTTCAGTCTGTATGCAAACCAGACCCCAAAAACAGAAACAGACAAAAAGTCCCTACCTTCAGTAGCAGGGAAAGCCGCCACTGTAGTGTCGGAAACTGTTTCTGGGGTAGAGGGGATAAACTGAGACCAAACTGGGATGTGTCTGGGAGAAAGACTCTGAAGAAACAGAAGGGACATAATCCTCCCCAGAAAATTCATGACCTGAAAAAGCTGCTAGAATTTGAGGCAGATTTGCTGGGAGAAAAAAAAAAGCCCCTACCTCCAAAAGCAGCTAGCAGAGGTACAGAACTGCAGACAGATATCTGAAGCTCTGCATCTGTAGGGCAAGGAACAAGCAAAATTAGAATAAAATCAGTGGGAGAAAATCTCTCTGAAGGAGCTATGGAAAAGCTGTTGTAAATGCTTTGGTTTTTCACTGACTGGCTAAGACAAGCACAAGCCCTGAGGAAAGTTGCTATCAGAAATGCCAGCCTCAAAGTGTGCTAACTAGGCAGGTGCAGTTCTGATTTGGGGGCCAGTGTCAAATGAAGGAGAGACACCTGTTGAAGCCAGCTGAGGAGAGATTAGAAATCTCCCAATGTGCCATAGCTGAAAATGTAAAATGCTTGTTCCAATCTCCTGTTTCAAAAGGAAAAAACTTTGTTCAAACTTCCCAGGCAAGAATTTGTAAGCAAGTCTGGTAAAAAAGAACTTAGAAGTTGACTCTCAGACCCAAAAAGAACTATGGGAAATGAAGTCCAAAAGCTAACTTGCAATAAGGCACTGATATAAGGGAAATGCATTCTGGGAAATGTAGTATTTCAGCTAAAGATGGTGATACTGTTCAAAAACTTTTCATCTCAGAATGAAGTTTCTTCTCAAAGCAATGCTAGAAAGCTTAATTTTACCTCTTGAGAACTCAGATCAGACAAAAAGCTACCTTTATGAGCAAACAAGCCCCTTTAAAATTCTTGAGAAAGCAGTTTATACACTGAAAGTTGTCTTAGATATGAAGAAACTTATGTTGAAATTAAAAAAAGTTCTTTGCCTTTTGAAAAAACTGCCTGCAATGAGTAATTCCTTTGCAAATCTAATAAGGAGACAAGTACACAAGCATTCAAAAAGAAATGACTGCTTTATAGGTGGGAAACAAACTTCAGAAAATGTAGCTGTCTTAAAAAGAGTTGCTTCATCTGAAAGTTCCTTATTAGAAATCAGTGCTAAATATCACAGCTGCTAATATCAGGAGTTAAAGCTAATGAAGTGAAAATACTAAATACAGTTTGGAGCTGTGCCACTTGTGGCTTTACTAGCTCCTTTAGAAAAATACTTTATATCACCTAATAGCTGTGCAGTATTTGGTGAAGAGCTTTCCAGCAGTTAAATACAGTAATTTTACCCTCAGCGTGAAGTGACGTTTTTCTGTAGAACAAACCAAAAGTACTGCTGTAATAGAAACATTTGTCTGAATTGAAGTACTTAGGGGAGCTATTATGAATTTGGGTGAAGGGACAGCCTCTAGTTAAAAACCGTTTACTGCTGACAGTGCATCTCTGCCAATTCAGAAAGGCTGAGAGAACTCGGCAACTTTGGAGTGTGGCTTCATTCTGGGAAAGTTACAGTCCCCTAGCAACAACTATCACAATTCTAACAACAGCACTCACTAAATTCCAGTGCTTTATAACAAAGCTGAATATAAACTCTAAACTTTAGAAATGATGTATGTACTTCCTGTCTAGTTAAGAGAATCTTTCTAATACAGATAGTGATAATAATTAAGAGTAAGAAGTAGAAAAAGATGAAAATAAGATATGTGAGTTTGTAAAAATTCTCTTGTTAGATCTCTGTTAAGAAATCTTTAGGTGTTTGCGAAGTTAAATATATGCCAATGGTAGCCCTATATAAGTTTTTCAAAATAGATCTATAGAGTTCCTTTAATAATATAAGCTTGCAAGAAGAATCTAAGGTAGTCCTAAGACATGTAGTAATAAGCTTGTAAGAAGTAAAGATGCTAGTTGTAAATGTAAGTTTAAATAGGAAATAAGATGGAATGAACATAAGAAATACATAAGAAGTAATAAGAAATATATTTGCTAAAGTTGTTCTATAGTTTCCTTAAGGAGTATAAATAAGTAGATATTAATACGTTACATGTGAGTTTGTAAAAAAAAGTGTAAATGTTGAATGTGAGTCTAAATGCTTTGGAAGGCAAAAAAATGTTATATGTGAGTTTGTGAAAAAGTGTAAATGTTAAGTATGAGTCTATTAATGTATATGGTGAAAGAACCTGAGACACAGAAGGTAGTGTCCTAGCAGACTGCAAAGCAGGCAGTCGGAGCGGTTTTAAAAAAGTTCCAGAAGCCGCTAAGAAGCTAAGAATGGCAGACGCCAGAACCAGCACAAGGCATCCGCAGCTGAGATCCGTGGAAAACCGAGGCAACACAGAAAAACCTGAGCTAACATCAAAAATGGTGCGGTTTAGAATATTACTGTGCCTAAAAAGGTCTCTGTGAGGATAAAAGTTGCAGAGATGCTTGTTTGAACTAAAATTGTTAACAGCAAAAATTTTTGGTTGTAAAACATCTCTTCATATTTGGAAGTGAAAGCCTGATACCAGAATTTACTTTTTTAAACATTTTGAACTTAAAATAATGAGATAAAACTACAAAAAGATTTTTGTTATGAATTTCTTCATATTTGGAAGGCTAGTATCAGAATTTATCATTTGAATTTTGGGACTTAATGAAATAAATAGAGATTTCATTGCAATGGGACAATTTTGAGTTTATTCATAGTAATGACCTAGGAACTGTTTGCTGGAATTGGGTTAAAAATGGAACTGTTTAAATGAAGAAATTTATTTCTACCTAGAATCAAGATGCAGTTTTGTGTATGCATATATGCTTTATTAACTGGTGATTCATGAATTGTTTTGTGGAACTGTTTATGTAAAAATGGAATTACTTATGGAACTGGTTTTGTGTTACAAATGGAAGTATTTAAACAAAAGTTTGGGTTTTATAACTAGGTTTGAGATTTTGCTTAAATTATAAAGGGGAGAGTTAATATTCCTTAGTCTAATTTCAAAAATTGAGTGGATTAATGTCATGTTTTGTTAGTAAGAAATGCAAATGGGGTATATTAAGAGACTACTTTTAAAGTGTAAAGAGTTTTTTTTAAGAAACTGCTTTTGGATGTTTTGCTAAGTTTTCAAAGTGTTAATGGTTAGATTGAGAAGATTGCTTTTCAAGATGGGTTTGTAGGAATTGTATGAGTTTGGGTTCCTCTAACTAGGTTTGAGATTTTGTTTTAAATTATAAAGAAAAGGAGGAGTTCTGAGTGGAATTAAGGTTGAATTATGTTTGCAGAAATTATGTTTAACCTATTGATATTAATGCACTCTGGTTTTGTGGAGTTAAGGAAATATTTAAGCTTGATGTGAATACATCGAAGTTTTTCCTGTGTTCTGTTAGCAAGAAAATTCAAATGATTGAGTTAAAGTTGTAAGACGGAGAAAATTGTTAACTATATATAGCACCATATATGCTAATTCAAATGGTTCTCTTAAGAGTTTGCTTTGAGTTGTAAGATTGAGAGAATTGTGACTATGTATAGCAATATTTATGTTAACCTGCTAATGGTAATGATGAAGCTAAGGGATTCTTTAAGTTTGTAGTCACCTTAAGAGTTTTTGGTTTAGAAAGGGCTTGAGGCAGCTAAGACTGGTGTAGTCACCTTGGACCTAATTCAAAAGAGAAATGCCATGTTTATCATCCTCTACTCCCATACTGGGAGGTGTAACAGCTTGGAGATTGCTGTAAGCCATTAATAGTTGTTTTTTATATATTAAGAAAGGGGGACCTGTGAGAGCCCATTCTTGGGTTCCTCATGGATTTACCCAGCAGGTCCGCATAGAGGATGATTAGGACCAGGGGCCTGAGTGCAGGTGTCTGAGATGGTCTGCACTTGGCTGTGCTGGGGGAGGAGGTCTTTTGCTCCTCCCCTTGGCTTCTCTATAAAAACCCTGGGGCAGAGACAGTCAGGGCCCATTGGAATAGGTTCCAGGTCCTCTCGAGGCTATCCTTTATTTTCTATCTGTTTATCTCCACAAGATTCTCTGCAATAATTCCTTCATTCTAATATTTCCTGCTGCTTGCACTCAAGAAAACTCTGGGGAACTGTGGGGGTGGTGGGTAAATGCCCCACAGGAAACATTCCACCTAAAGCTCCATACATATCAATCCAGCACTTCCTCACCACAAATGCACCAGGCTCTGCCTATTTAGCTGTTTTACTCTTCTTCATTTTGTTTGTCATGCTTTGCAGTGGTATTTACTGGAGTTCATGTTTCCTATCAGAGATTTGAAGAGATATTTCCCATGTTTCAGATCTTCATTTATCCCAGCTTGCTTCACTGACCATAAGCAAACTGAGGAGGAAGGGTTAGTTAGGCTCATGGGTTACAATAAAGGGAAGACAAAGTAGAAACCTGGAGACTGCAACTAACCTCTTTAGGAACAGTGTTTACTGGCTTGCTCTGCTAGATATCTCCTACAGCCCTGCCTAGGGACAGCACTGCCCAGAGTGGACTGGGCACTCCTACATCAATTACCCATTAGTAAAAATGCATAAATAATATGACAGCAGCTAGTTCCTTGGAGAGATATATTTTAGTTAGGTTTCCCTCTAATATTTCAATGGTTGTTCTGTCAAGGTGATGAAAATTAACTAGAAAAATAAGTTTACACTCCATGATGTTTGCTCACAGCAACAACCCATTTTTTCCCCTAAATTTCTAAGATTCAGAAGCTACCCAACTTCACATCAGATTGTTTTCATACATTTACTTGTTGGGCATTATAAAACATACTATGTTTAATGTGGTCACTCATTTGGTGTATGTAAAATAAGCTTATCAATATTTAAAAATGCTAATATTATATAATTATGGAAGGAGTAGGTAAAACTCCTGATATCACCATGTGTCTAATTTTCCTCAGATGCCACCCTCTGTGTGCAGTGCTGATTGTGGTCCTGGATTCAGAAAATTCTTGCAGGAGGGAATTGCAGCCTGCTGTTTTGATTGCATCCCCTGCCCAGAAAATGAAGTTTCTAATGAGACAAGTGAGTGTTTGCTGCTAAGATAAATCTTTCACGTAGATCATCTTCTCCCAAACACACTGGGATGATCAAAGGTTCTAAAAGACATCTGTAAAAATAAACCATATCACTTTCTCAAGTTAGTTTTTATTGGACTATGATCATTAACAATGTCACTTTAAATAACATGTTATGCCATGACATATATCTTTGACTCATTGAAAATCATTGTAGATGATCTTTTCTCAAAGAAACAGTTTTGATAATAAAACTATAACGTGAGGGAATTCTGCACAATGTCTTAACTAGTGACTAATCTTTTCTGGAACTACATGTAGATTAGTTTCCAGTCATAAACCTTCAATAATACTTTTTCTATTTCTATGTCTGTATGTGTTCTTACATAAGATTATATGTTCCATGTACATGCAGGAAATCAATGGAGAACAGACTAGTGTATCAGGTACATTGAGCTCTTTCATGTGGGTACTAGAAACAAAATCTAAGTCCTCTGTAAGATTAATGAAGAGTGGAAATAATTACTTGTAATATTATAAGAAACTGTTCTCTATGATAAAGAAGATTTCAAGCAATATCCAGAGAGCCCCCTTTTCAAAGGTTCAATGTCATTTGTAATCTAGGGAATTGTGGATAAGTGTTGGCACATAATGTAGAAGTATTGAGTCCTATAGTCAATTTGTTTATATAGAGCACACAGTTAATAATGCCAAAAGTAGAAGATTAAAATGGTTTTGTATGAAAGCAACAAGCCACAGTTATTTCAAATGGTGTTGTCACCTACACAGCCCGTACTTGTCAAATGATTATTTGTTTAGAGTTGGTTACATAAAAATGGCAGATACATAGATTTTCTCTCATTTTGCCTGTTATCCTATATAGTGAACGACCTTAAAGGACATTTATGGCCATTAATGTGCTTCAGAAATAATATCCCTTGCTCCTAAATCTGATAATGAGTTCATTCCTAGGACACATGTAGCAGAAAGAGGTTTCCAACCCCTAGAGGCTGTGTTCTGATCTTTATGGACTCACACATACAACATACTCCAATTTTGTTACACATTATAATGAAACTGTTTTAAATATAAAACCATATAAGAGTAAAGGGTATTTACAACAATAAATACAACAACAATTAACCAAAAATTTAATTATTTCTTTAATTATTTATATGTATGTGAGATGGGTGGTTATGTGTACACAATTGCAAGTGCATGTGAGAGGCATCCAAGGGCCCCTTATTTAGAGTTACAGCCAGTTGTGAGACACCCAAGATATGTTCTTGGAACTGAATACAGTTCTTCTGCAAGAGCAGTACATTATCCTCACAACTGAGACAACTTTCCATTCCACTAAACAAATTAACCAATTACATGGGTCCATAAATGCATTGTTCAAGAAAAAAAGACTTAAAACCTAGAAGCATGTCATCAATCTATTCAATTATTTGATATATAGTCTCATTTCAAAAAATTTCCATGGTAGAAATTACAACTTATGGATCGGGTACTATTCCTCAAAACAAACCTTCTGTGCTATCACTCTTGCTTGAGTGTTCTTCTTTTATTATGATCATGGTGTTATATCAATATCTACTTCACACTTGAGTACACTCACATAGTCTGGGTCTCATATAGACAGAAATTAGTGAAGGATGAAAGTGGTTGTCTATTCCCAAAGGTGATGGAATCAAGAGGTAAGGCTTTTAAATAAGTATATACAGAGGTTTCTACCTTCAAGATAGGGTTACTCCTTCTTATGAACAAGACTCAGGGATAAAGCATTCCTAATGCAGGTGAGGACACCAACTGAGGACATATTTATTTGTTTAAATTTTTTCATTTTAAAACATAAAATTATATTTATGTGACATTTGTCTCTCATTCTCATCCTCCTGTTTTCCTCATATAAGCCCAATCACTCTCATATTTGAGCTCTGTTGTTACTTATACATGTAGATACACATATACATATACAAACACACACACACACACATCTTACTGATTTTGAAGGAACTCTATTGAGGCTGATTATGGAAAATATGGTTCTAGCAAGTTCTACCCTTCTCCTCCATTCCTTTTTTCTTGCTAAGATCCATTAGATTCCAGTGATAGTTTGAATGAAATTGGCCCCATCAGAGGGTGTGGTCTTGTTAGAGAAGGTGTAGTCTTATTGGAGGAAGTGTGTCACTATGGATGCAGACTTCAAGGCTTCTTAAAATCTTAAACCATACACAATGAGACAGCTTACTTTATATTACCTATGGATCAAAATATGTAAAATGCTCAGCTTCTTCTCCAGCACCATGTCTGCATAGCAACATGCCCCACCATTATGGTAACAGACTGAGCCTCTGAACTATAAGCCACTCATTTAAATGTTTTCCTTCATAAGAACTATTGTGTCTTGTATAATATTAGGAGGACTAGCCTTAATATTATACATCCCAGGGACTCAGGAGAGAGAACTAGGAACAGCGAGAACTATTTTCGGGAAATAGAATCTCAGTACACTGAGCTCTTAGTCCAGGTTTATTCTTCCCAATCTTCTTCTCCATCTTCCATGTCCTGGGAGTCCCAGTACACTTACAAGCAGTAGTCCCTTGGCTTCCAGGCTTCCAGGGTCAAATGGAGGGGTGATAAGAATCATATAGGGGGGCAGAAATTGTTAATTATCATTTGCAACCCAAAAGGGAAGTGACTAATGGGGAAATGAATTAACTAAAGGCTAAGTTTAGGTAATATCTAAGAAGAGGGATCTTATGTGCTCAACTATAATCTTAAACTTGATTGGTAGAAAATGTTAAGAATTTATAAGTTACTAGGTCAATGGGAGAAAATAAAACTACTTCCTTTTTTCCTGTGGCTCCTGTCTGTCCAAGCTATCTGCCGTTTTTCTGCAGGGTCCGGGAAAGTGTGATCAGTTGCTAGGCAACCTGTGTACAGCTAGATGCCTCTGATGATAGTTAAAGGGAGATTTGGAACTAGAGGTAAGATTTGGGAAAGCAGGTAGTGAAGTTTATTTGGCACATCTGCCAGGCCTTCTCAAACAGCTACTCTGGACGCTTTAGTCTGTTCTTAGAGAGTACAGAGGTATCTCTGATAAGGTACTTTCCTTGATCTGTGGATGGACATGGCCGGATGCTGCCAATGATGATAATTACAGGGAAGCTTCAACTGGGGTTCTGACTGTGCATAGCTGTCAGCACATAAGGTTATCTAAATATTCCTAGAAGTGATTAGATAAGGAGATAGAGGTCTATAAAGTTAGGAAGGCTGTAAGAAAAGGAAGGTCTGAGCTAAATTGTGTGAAGCTATTATTTAAGATCCACCAGACCTAGGTGGTGTCTCTGTGTAGAAATGACCTTAATTTAGGAGACTTACTGTGTGGTGGTTTGGACTGTTGTTCCTGTTAGTCCTTTAATGTGGTTAAGGGGGAATATCTGGTTCTAGTGCAGAAAGGGAAGAAATGGATGGGCTGGGGGGAAGGAAGCCTTTTCTGGGGATGTTCTCCAGATACCTTGAATGTATAAGTCCAAAGAGTGATCAGTTCACACTGTTAGCAATTCTTAGGGAAAAATCAATTGGGAAAACTATGAAAGCACACATGATTCTCATAACAGAAGACAGCTGATATATAACAAGCCAAATAATACCAAATGCTCCTTGGAATTTGGCTTCCTCTGAAGGAATTCATTGATTCGTTCAGGTGGTGGCTTTGCCATAACCAGCTGAGTTCTTATAATATATTCCTCTGGCCCATAGCAACTGTGGTCATGGTTCACTTTATAGCAAGAGAAATGAGGCTACATTCCTAAAGATAGCCACCAGGGTCTATTCCCTTATTTGGTGCTTTCTCCTCCTGAGACTGACTATCAAGGTCTAGCTACTAAAGTATTGAAGTACAATTAGCAAAAACTGCCTTGTGGCTCTCCTAATTAATATATCCAATCAGAATTAAACACTTCATCATAACATGGGGTTCCCATTTTTCCTTTATACATTGCCTTTTTCCTAAAGGCCACATCTCTGTCCTCTCTATTCAGAGGCAATTCTTTGTCCTCTCTGTCCAAAAACCCCTTCCCCAACTCTCTTGTTGCTTTATCCTTCTCTTTCATTCTCTATCTCATGATTTTGCTTCCTATTTCCTGACCATTGACATCTGGTGCAAACAAATATACTTTGTGTTGAGAACTTGGCTTGACATGTCATGTGCAGATGCCAAGGGTCTCTACTGATTCTGTCTAGTATCTCCTCTATGTCGATGGGTTTGGGCTGGTAAATTGATACTAGAAAGTGTACTATAGGACATGTCCAAATAGAAATCACAGTCTCCATCAATTACAAGAACAGCATTCATAAAACAGACAGAAAGACATCAGGAGGTACTACAACCATCGAATCTAAGACTTTACAATACACACTGTGCAAAATAACGGTTAATTATTTTACTCTCTGTCAATTTACCAGTTGAAGATTTTCATCATAGCATTCAGAATGTACTGAAATGACATGTGCTTTCTGATAATATAGCAAATGGCATCATCAACACAGTTAAATAGACAACAAATGATTGTTTAATTTAAATCCTCATAAAATAATGAATGAGTATTTTGAAATGGAAGCATTGGTATGCAGCAATGTACTTCAATTACATCATCAGAAACAAATGAAGATATTGCAATGCTTCTTCAACACACTTAATTGTAATATGTCAAGAAACGACTGAAGCTGCATTAATCATATTTTTCTTTCTCCATCAGATGTGGATAAATGTCTGAGGTGTCCAGAGGACCAGTATGCCAACAGAGAGCAGGAGCGGTGCATTCACAAATCTGTGATCTTTCTGAACTACAAAGATCCCTTGGGGATGACTCTTGCCTCAATGGCCTTGTGCTTCACTGCATTCACAGTTCTTGTTCTTGGGGTCTTTGTTAAGCACCATGACACACCCATTGTGAAGGCCAATAACCGGAATCTTAGTTATATATTGCTCATCTCACTCATGTTTTGTTTCTTGTGCTCCTTTCTCTTTATTGGCCAACCCAATACAGATACCTGTGTCCTGCAACAAATCACATTTGGAGTTGTATTCACTGTGGCTGTTTCCACTGTGTTGGCTAAAACAGTGACTGTGCTTTTGGCTTTCACAGTCACAGCCCCTGGAAGAAGAATGAGCTTCTTCATAATTTCAAGGGCACCCAACTACATCATTGCCATATGTACCCTCATCCAAATTATTCTTTCTGCAATCTGGCTGCTAGTTTCTCCTCCCTTTATTGACACTGATACACACTCTGAGCATGGCCAAATCATCATTGTGTGCAACAAGGGCTCAGTTAGTGCATTCTACTGTGTCTTGGGATACCATGGCTCCCTTGCCTTAGGGAGTTTCATTGTGGCTTTCTTGGCCAGGAATCTCCCTGACAAGTTCAATGAAGCCAAGTTGTTGACCTTCAGCATGTTGTTGTTCTGCAGTGTGTGGGTCACCTTTCTTCCTGTCTACCATAGCACCAAGGGCAAGGTCATGGTGGTAGTGGAGGTCTTCTCCATTTTGTCCTCAAGTGCAGGTCTGCTGGGATGCATCTTTATCCCCAAGTGCTACATAATTTTGTTAAGACCAGAGAGAAATTCTCTTCAAAAGTTAAGGGAGAAATCATCTTACTGAATACTCATTTCATAAATTGTTACTGAAAACTGTAGTGATGGTACCTGTTGTGATATAAAGCAAGATGTATGCATTAGCCAGTGATTATCATTGTTTCTTCTAATGATAATGCCCCAAAATGTCATGTATACTACTTTACTGTATATTGTGTTCTATAATCTTCCACTCAGACACATATTTTACAAGACCTTGTTCTTGGATATTAGTGCATAACCGGTGTGTTCTTATATTTTTCCAATGCAAAGTAGTATTTAAAATAAACTCCAAGGAATTCTTTTAATAACTGAACTTCTTAGTGCCTTTTAATGTAAGAGAAAACAGAGAAAGTTTGTTTTAGAGGAAATGAATGTTTTCAGATGATGATATTAATTACCCCTTGTGGAAGTGACAAGAGAAGCCTGTTGCATCCTGGGAGTTAGAGGAGTAAAATTTAGGAGAAAGAAAGTTATTTTGTTAAATAGATAGAAAAAATATTGTGAAAGATGGAGACATGTATCAGCATTTAAAATCATATATGGCTTTTTCAGAGGAGATGAGTTCACTATCAAATCCATATATCTTACAGTTCATAGGCACCTCTAACAATAGTGCCAATGGATCAGATGCCTTTTCTGTCTTCCAAGAACACTTACACACAGGTGTGCACATAAGAGCACACTCAAAAAGCACACATACACATAATAGAATTAAATGAAAATTTTAAATTGAAGTTTACATAGCACTACAATAGAACACTGGTTTTCTTTCTCCTTTTCATCCCCATTAACTGAAATAGATTTTCTTTCACATAATATCCCCTGATTATGGTTTCCCCTCCAAGCCTCTCCAAGTTCCTCCAAGATCCTCCCCACATCACTTCTATCTGAATCCACCTCATTTCTATCTCTCATTGGAAAACAGTCCAGTTTCTAGGGGATAAAAATAAAAAATATGCTATGATAAAGAAAATCTAACACATTGGAATTGGTCAAAGTAGGCAAACATAAGGAAAAGAGCCCAAGAGAAGGCATGAGAATTAAACACATGTGTTTGTACATTCAGGAATCCCCTCTAAAATCTTACTTTGAACCCATACCATTTATGCAAGCAATGTGTATGTTAAAAGTGAGTAGAAATATCTCTATCTCTATCTCTATGTATACATCTCATGACAAACCTGTAAAAGTGGGGACAAAGGGGGAACTCTGACACAATACTATGAGACAAAGTCCTCTAATAATGAAGTTAACTGAGTTTTCTGTTCCCATCTATTTCTGGGCATGCAGTCCACCCTTAAAAGTATTTTGATTTCCTACTGAGACTCCTTTAACAGAAAGTAAATTCTCATTAGCTGGTGGTTATCAATTGGAGATTGCTTCTGTTTAGGGATAAGGCTTGTGATCACTTCTACTTTCAGGTCTGGGATTTTGTGCAACCATTTCCCCAGCTATCTTTCAGGCAGGTTATTATTGTAGATCAAAGGGTTTTTGGATATATTGGCATTTTCAGTTTTCATTTCCTTCAGAAAGCACTAGAAGGAAAATTCCAACCCAAGGAAGTCAGATACACCCATGTAAACACAGGCAATAGATAAAACCACAGCAGTAAACCTCAAATAAGAGAAGCACACACACACTACCGCCAAAAGATAAGAGGAGCTAACAATCACTGGTCATTAATATCCCTTAATATCAATGGACTTAATTCACCTATAAAAAGAAACAGGCTTACAGAATGGATACGAAAGCAGGACCCATCTTTCTGCTGCACATAAGAAACACACCTCAAATTCAAAGATAGACACTACCTAACAATAAAAAGCTGGGAAAAGTCTTTCCAATCAAATGGTCTTAAGAAGCATGCTGTGTAGCCATCCTAATATCCAGCAAAATAGACTTCTCACTAAAGCAATCAAAAGAGATTAAGAAGAACATTACATATGCATCACAGGAAAGATGCACCAAGAAGTTTTTTCAATTCTGAATATTTATGCCCCAAACACAAGGGCACCCACATATGTAAAAGAAACATTACTAAAGCAGAAATAACACGTAAAACCCCACACATTAATAGTGGGTGACTTCAACACCCGACTCTCACTACTGGACAGATCTGCCAAATTGAAACTTAACAGAGAAATAAGGGACTTAGCTGTTGTTATGACTCAAATGGACTTAATCGATATCTACAGAACATTCCATCCTAACAAAAAAGAATATACCTTCTCAGCAGCCCATGGAACCTTCTCTAAAATGGACTACATACTTGGCCACAAAGCAAATCTCAACAGATATAAAACAATTGAAATAACCTCCTGTGTTCTATCAGGCCACCCTGGTTTAAAGTCAGATTTCAACAAGAACAAAAATTACAGAAAGCCTACAATCTCTTGGAAACTTAATAATGCTCAACTGAATGTGTACATGTGCATATTTTTGTGTATGTTCACATATATGCAAATATATTAATAAAAAATGTAGGAGAGGAAGTTTTTGAGAATTGAAGGCCTTAAGGAACTTGGGATAGGGTACCATGTAAATCCAATATAAGGAAACTTTCACACTTGTGTCATTAACTCAACATGCACACACACAAACACAAACACACATCATAAATTCAGAAGGAGACTACATAGACTGAGGAATGGAATGAGTAGTAAGATGAGCAACAGATGTGCGTGAGAGAGGGGAAAATACCACAAAAAGGACATGCTACATGTGTCACTTGCCAGAATATAAAGTATATTACTTTTTAAAAAATTATAAATTATACCATACAAAACAAAACTGGATACCATGCTGAAACTGTAGCATGGGAATTTTTTTTTTTAATTTTTATTTTGCAATACAATTAAGTTCTACATACAGGCACAGATTCCCTTGTTCTCCCCCCTCACGCCCCCCTCACCTTCCCCCCAGCCCGCCTCCCATTCCAATCTCCTCCAGGGCAAAGCCTTCCCCACAGACTGAGATCAACCTGGTGGACTCAGTCCAGGCAGGTCCAGTCCCCTCCTCCCAGGCCGAGCCAAGCGACCCTGCATAGGCCCCAGGTTTCAAATAGCCAACTCATGCAATGAGCACAGGACCCAGTACCAGTGCCTGGATGCCTCCCAAACAGATCAGGCCAATCAACTGTCTCACCCACTCAGAGGGCCTGATCCAGTTGGTGACCCCTCAGCCATTGGTTCATATTTCATGTGTTTCCGTTTGTTTGGCTATTTGTCTCTGTGCTTTATCCGACCTTGGTCTCAACAATTCTCTCTCATATAAACTCTCCTCATTCTCGCTAATTGCACTCCCAGAGATCCACCTGGGGCCTAGTCATGATCTCTGCATCCAGATCCCTCAGTAGTTGGATGAGGTTTCTAGCATGACAATTAGGGTGTTTGGTCATCCCATCACCAGAGTAGGTCAATTCGGACTGTCTCTCGACCATTGCCAGCAGTCTGTTGTGGGGGTATCTTTGGACTGATATCCAGAATATATAAGGAACTCAAGAAATTAGACATCAAAATGCCCAACAGTCCAATTAAGAAATGGGCTATAGAACTAAACAGAGAATTCTCAACAGAGGAAACCCAAATGGCTGAAAGACATTTAAGGAATTGCTCAACATCCCTAATCATCAGGGAAATGCAAATCAAAACAACTCTGAGATACCACCTTACGCCTGTCAGAATGGCTAAGATCAAAAACACTGAAGACACCTTATGCTGGAGAGGATGTGGAGCTAGGGGAACTCTCCTCCACTGCTGGTGGGAATGCAAGCTTGTACAACCACTTTGGAAATCAATATGGCGCTTTCTTAGAAAATTGGGAATCCATCTCCCCCAAGATCCAGCTATACCACTCTTGGGCATATACCCAAGGAATGCTCAACCACACCACAAGAGCACTTGTTTAGCTATGTTCATATCAGCATTGTTTGTAATAGCCAGAACATGGAAACAACCTAGATGCCCTTCAGCTGAAGAATGGATAAACAAAATGTGGTACATATACACAATGGAATACTACTCAGCAGAGAAAAACAATGACATCATGAGGTTTGCAGACAAATGGATGGACCTAGAAAAAATCATCCTGAGTGAGGTATCCCAGACTCAGAAAGACAAACATGGTATGTACTCACTCATAACAGGATACTAGATGTGGAACAAGGATGACTGGACTACTACTCACATCACCAGGGAGGCTACCTGGAAATCAGGACCCCAAGAAAGACACAGGGATCGCCCAATGACAGAGAAATGGAATGAGATCTACATGAACAGCCTGGACAGGAGTGGGGGTAGTGAAGGGCGAGGGTCGAGGGAAAGAGAGCTTGGGTGAATGGGAGATTCCAGCTGGATCAACAACAGAGAGGGAGAACAAGGAATAGGAGACCATGGTAAATGAAGACCACATGAGAATAGGAAGAAACAAAGTGCTAGAGAGGCCCACAGAAATTAGCATGGGAATTTTTATTTTCACTCTCCATGAATGGTAAATGATCTCTGTCTTCCTATGAAAGACTCTTCCTGTCACATTTCTGTATTTTCACATCCAAGAACCCCAGGATGGCTCATCATAGAACCATAGGTCATACAGTGTTTAAATGTTTATTATTAAATGTACAATAAGATCCACATGAGAACACTAAACCTGTGTGCCTTGTCTCCAATACTAAATAAGACACATCACTAACCCCAGTAAACAATGGCCCTACATTGCTCTGCTTTCTCTGCAGTCCCAAACCACTGAAAAAGGTTCATCAGCCCACACTCACCAGAACACTGTAACACTGGCATTGCAGGTTCTAGAATGCAAACAAAAATAGAAAGCTAGGAAAATTGTATAAGAGCAATTTACACATTAAACTGAGGATCACTTCAGAGTTTCTATTTGCTTCTACGATACTCAAAAAAGACTTCTATGCAGCCACTAGTAGGTTGTAAAATGAACAAAAAGAATGTCGGAAATTAAAGATGAAGCAGAAGAAATGGGTCAACACGTGGAGTTAAACTATTAGAACTGAGGCTTGGGGATGAAGATGATGTTTTAGAAATCAAATATTTGCCTTATCTTCTGTTTAACAACATTTGGGTTGGAGGATCAGTGAGAGATCTTATTTTGTATTTGAAATATATTACAGAAGTTATGGAACTTATTGAATATTTTAAAAACATTTTTGCAATGCTGTAAATGTAACAAAGGCTCTATGTAGAGCAGGAGAGTTGTAGAACAGCAGCATTCAGGACAGTTTGGAATTTGGCCTGATTATTGGTTCACAAAACATTGGAAGCACAGGATTTGGTTAGCTATCCTGTGACTGTCAGAGGTGTAGCATAGGCTCCACTATGCAAGCTGTGTGGAACTCACTTGCTGTAAACATGGAGCTGCTTTTCCCTCCAGGGATTTTGTGATACAATTCCCAGTATGTACCCATGAACTCTAACTTTATTAGTTCTCCCTGAACCAATGTTACATATCTCTTTTTTTTTTTTTTAGTTTTTCGAGACAGGGTTTCTCTGTGTAGCTTTGTGCCTTTCCTAGGACTCACTTGGTAGCCCAGGCTGGCCTCGAACTCACAGAGATCCGCCTGGCTCTGCCTCCCGAGTGCTGGGATTAAAGGCGTGTGCCACCACTGCCCGGCCAATGTTACATATCTCAATGTGGAACATCTGCCAAAATCTACTGACATCATTTCTGAAGGAATTAATATAAACAGATTGTTCAGGCAATCCTGGGACCAAATTTTCTCAAAATGACATCCTCCAAAAACCTTTAATTTTCACAAATATGAGTGATGTCATAACACTACCTGAGGTCTCCTCATATATATTTATAAACAAATTTAATCACATGGGCATCAGCTGCAGAGCCCCAGGGAAGAGAATGTCATAGATTCCTACAGAGGGGCTGAATCATCTGGAAGAAAGGAATCATGAACACACAAGTAGCTTTTCCTACAGAAATAAAAACAGGATGGAATATGCAGGTGCCCATATAATGTGCTGATCTTAACAGCACTTCACAATACACACTGATCAGGCTTCAAGTTGGACAAAGATGTTCACTTTGATTTTTCTGTTCTTGCTCCTGAACAATCCACTTCTTGTGTCCAGTATCACCCATCCCAAGTGCTTTTGGAGAATGAAGCAGAATAATGACAAGGATGGAGATTTGTTGACAGGTTGTATCTTCTTCCTTTTAAGAGTGCAGTGGCCTGTGAAGAAAGATTATTTCAACTAAATTCTGAATACACAGTAAGTTTCTTTCTATTTTCTATGTAAATGTAATCATGAATATTTCATGGTGGGTAGTAAGATGAGAATCAGAGAACGTTTTGAGTCTCTGTTCTGTTACTCAATCTGCAAACCAAGAAACACCCCAGATTCTTTTAGAGACTCAATGCTCTTTTTCTACTTTTAATTTGTCCAGAGAGTTTTGTTATTCTCCTAGTTATCCTCCTACTTAACAGGCTGAAAGTTGAGTGAAGAAAGGGCTCTCTATCTTGTTCCATCACATATAGCCCTCCTCTTGACAGTTTCCACAGCACAGTAGCTGGTGGTGTCTTACTGAACAAAACCCCAATCTATTCAATGACTATCATTCTAACTGTGTGTAAGTAAATGACTGTCAAGTAGAGTCTGTGATGACCCTTTGATCACCATGTCACTCCTAATGCATGTGCTAGGACAACTAATATTTGTGGTACCCCAAGCTCCAGATAATTTTTCCATAGCTATTCAGTTACTCTCTCAGATGCTCTGCATGTGGTCACATTGTGCCTTCTAAAGCTGCATCAAGAATGAAAGTAGGAGACCTGCCCACTGTGAACTTCACATGTGTTCCTGTTTCCCCATTCTTCACCCATATCCATGTATAACTACAGGCCTTTAATTTCAAAGTCTAGTTCTTCACTCTCTCTTTAGGGTAAAGAAGGAATGTGTAGACTGAAAATGACATGCTTGCATTCTTTGAAATGTAGGGTCAATAATAGTGGTGATTATTTACTTTCCTCATCCCTTTCCTGAGTGACAGCAGTGGCATGTGATACTTGGCCACACTTGAGAACAGTTACCTACTAGCCCATCTTTGCTATTATTTAAGAAGCACATGTCTCTTCTCCTTATGTCTAAGCTGTTTATTCTCTGACACTTATACCACATTTAACTCATGTTTTTTCTCTTTCTGTAATTTTACTAGTTATAGCTGGCTGCATATTTTACCAATTTGGGCAATATACACATTTTGATTTTGTGTACTGTTAATAGTTGTTTTCAAATGTAGCACTTTATTCCAGTCATTTACTCTAACAGTTCAAGTAATTGATGCTTCTTATTCTTTAGTGTGCAGGAGTTAGTGTTTGAGATTCATAAGTTACAATATCGAATACCTGTTGAGTGTTACTGACAATATTTTCAATGATAATTTATCCATATGGTAATAAAACTATAAGATGGTTTTTATTTAAAAATGCATAGATGTATATCTGTACTTGTACCTAAAGATAACACAGTGGTACAATTTCTAAGTGGGATACAGATTGTATTTATCTCTGAGTGAATCATTCTGAATAAAAGAGTTTGAAGCTTATTGGTCAGATAATACGAAATGAGTTGGAAGACAAGAGTGTTATTTTCTTCCATACCCATAAGCACAAAATTATATTGTTCTGTGCTTACTAACATTCTAACTATATTTATTTTCAAAATTCGTTTATATTTCCCATACTTTGCACACTTTATAAACTTTTAGTATACAAAAATGTAATGCTGACACAAATAATTCTCACTTCACTTTCCAGAAGTCCCCAGTTTTCAATACAATGCCAGTGTTGTGCATTTGTAAGTTAAAATGTTTGCAAAATGTGCTCTCTATGAGAAAATTTATGTTGTTCAGATATATCAAGTATGATTACATTGAACATACTTGTATAAACATAAAATAGGTGAATAATACTGGAGTACATGCTCTTAATATCACCATTTGGGAAATGGAATAGGGGTATCCCTGTGCATTTGATGCCAGGCCAGTCTAAAGCCAATTGTCACTCAAAACCATGGAATCCGTTGCCTCTTTATAGCCTAAATGAGTAGTTGTCGTATCCACACACACACCGATGCATGTATTTAACAGACATACTCTAATATTTAAAATATTATTTTACATAAATAAATAAATCTTTTAAAAAATTTTGTGACTGCAATAGATAAACCAGAAAGAAAAAAGAACAAGATAGGGATAGACATGAGGGAATATGTTAACTATATTACCAAATAATTATAATGAATTATAAGTACTTGAGCCAAATATTGTCCCAGAAAGACTACTGCACATTAAACTGTCATGCTCTGAATGCCGTATTCAATTGAGTTTATTTCATAAATATTACCAGAAAGTTTGCTCATGCACCATATGTATTTTTCACATTGTTCAATAATTTCAAAATTAATTCCTGATCAGGTTTTCCTTTTTGTCAAAGACTGTGCCCTTGTATTTACCTGCTGAGCAAGCATGCAAAACCAGAGATGTACAGCCCTCTCTGTGGAAAATGCAAAGTCTCATCTTATGTATGTTAGATGCACACTCATCAACTTTTAAAGATTTTTCAAGTTTCCAGCTTCTCTGTCATTGCAATCTCACAACACAATATATTTGTTTCAATCATAGTAGATAGTTGGGAATACCATCCAGTACAGGATAAGCCTCATCCTGACTACAAATGATCATCTCTAGAATTCTGTCCAACATAAACATTGTTCCATTTACAGACAACCAACTGTAGACTATCAGTTTGTTCTGGCCTTGGCTAGTTCTGTTGTTGAAGTCAACAGAAACTCTAAGCTTTTATAAAATATGACTATACTATTTCCATACCAACAGGGGGTATAATACTGTGTCAAACTTACACAACCCTTTTTATTTTTTTTTTAACAAAATCGTGAAACTCCTCCTAATTATGTCTCTAACAAAGACATCAGGTGTACAGTGGTGCTTACAGAACCTTACTGGGCAGCATCTGCCATAATTGGGACATTCCTAGACCTCTACAAATCTCAGCAGGTGAGTTTTATTTGGGGTGATTTCGCAAGAAACCCTGTATTCACTGGTAGATTTCCCAGATGCTAAGAAGCTTGTGAGGAGGAGCCTGGCCTCACAGTCATGTCCAATTGTGTAGTTCAAGGGTACAATTCAGAGACTTGATGGTGCTTCCACCATGGAAAAAGTAAGAAGGGGATTTTCTAGAATACTCAGCAGAAGTGTGCTTACAAGATTTTAGGAGTGCATGATACTCATGCTGCTTCCTGTGTCCTAGGTTGTTTAGCTTACCTATGGACCCTTCCATCCTATCCTGAACGATCATGATCACTTTTCCTGTCTGTATCAGATGCCTCCGAAAGACACATATCTAGGAGAGGCCATGGTCTCTTTGATGCTTCACTTCAACTGGCTCTGAATTGGACTGTCCATCTTAGAAAATGATCAGACTACTTTATTTCTTTCACATTTGAGAACAGACATGAAAAAAATATTCTGTTTCACCTTTGTGATCATGATCCCAGGCAAGAAGTATTTTTACATGTCAGGAGCTGCTGTGTGTTATAACCAAATCATAACATATCCATAATGTAGTTGTCATTTATAGTGACACAAACAGTATTCAAGCTGTGAGCCTTAGAATGTTGGATTTCTAGGTATACAGAGAATACGGGCTACCACTTCACAGTGGGATGTCACTACAAGTAAGAGAAGTTTCACACTTGACTCATCTCTTGGGACTCTAGCTTTTGCACACCATTATGCTGAGATTTCTGCTTTTAAAATTTAGTCAAGACATTGATCCATCTCAAATACTCAGATGATTACCTGGAAAGGCTGGGTGGATTAATTTTAACTGTGAGGTCTTGGAATCTAATTGAAAATCTAACTGAAAAGCTGCTCATCCAATGCCTTGTTGGAATGGCTAATGGTCAGGACTATTGACATGGCCTTTAGTTGTGGCAATGACACTGTTTACAATGCTGTTCATGCTGTTTCCCTTGCCCTGCATGAGATGCTTCTTTAACAAGAAGATAATCAGCCAATGGACAACAGCAAAAAAACCTGTTATTAATTGCATTAAGGTAGTGTTTCCCCTATTGGGTGATATTTGGTCTCATCAATGTCATTGTGCTTAAGAGTTTCTCTGATGCTCAAATCTAGTGTATTAAGAAATATTCACCAAATAGAAAGACTTCTGAACATTTGTCTTTCTGAGAAAATAAATCAAAAGTGTGCTGTAAGTCTCTACTTCAAAGCCAATTAAGTGGAAGAAACAATTTAGCAATGAAAATTAGTGATTATGTTACAAAGTCCCAAATAATATCAGCCCATCCTAATACTGAAATTATATTAGTCCTTAGTTATTAATTCTCTCTATGTTGAAAACATGAGCCCTTATTTATTAATTCTCAAATATGTTGCAATCGTGTAGGAGATGGTTTTCACAAGTTCCCTTAGCTGATTCTACCTCCACTCTAGGCTTTGGGGACCTCACTAAAACTCTGAGAATAATTACGCTAGAAATTGTGCTGTGATTCAGTACAGTGCATACATGCATATTCACATATGTGAGTGGATGTGTCTCACTGTGTATGGATGTATGTTTGTGTGTTCCTGTGTATCTGTGTATGTATCTGTATTGTTTTACATAAATGTAGGTTTGTGTCTACCTGTGTATCTGTATTTGTCAGTGTATGTGTCTGCATGTGCCTATGTGGGTATTTTGCATGTTTCTGTGTAGTGGTTGCACATACATGTGTCTGTGTTGGTGTATATGGGTGTGTATGTGTGTGTCTGTTGGTATGTCTTTGGATGTGGGCATAAATCTGTCTGTGTCAATGACTCTCAGTGTGGTTGTTTGTATCTGTGTATCTCTCCATGTGTGTATATTTCTGAGAACATGCATGTTTGTGTGGGCCTGGGTATGTTTTGATTGTTTCTCTTTTTGTGTGTCTATTGGGGTGTATATGTCTCTCTGTCTATATGTGCCAGTACGTTTTTCTGTGTGTCTTAGTATGTATGGGAATGTGTGTAAATGAGTATATTGCTGTATTATGTATGTTTTTTTTAAGGATATGAGTATCTCTGTGTGTAGCAATGTGTGTGTATATGTGTAGTTGTAATCTCTTGATCTATTTCAACAGTGTTACTGGTCTTACTTAATCTTCAAACTTTATATTGAATAGATATAGAAAGAATAGACAGCCTTGTCTTCTTCCTAATTTTAGTGGGATTGGCTTGAGATTCTCTCCATTTAATTAGAAGTTGACTTTAGGGTTGTTGTAAATTGCCTGTATTATGTTGAGGTATGTTTCCTGTATTCCTTCTTTCCTCAAGACTTTTATCATGAAGGGCTGTTGGACTTTGTCAAAGGCTATTTCAGCATCTCATGAGATTACCATGTGGTGGTTTTCTTTCAGATTGTTTATATGGTGGATTACATTGATTGATTTTCATATGTTGAACTATCCCTCAAAATCTGGGATAAAGTCTATTTGGTCATGATGGATGATCACATTGATGTGTTTTTGGATTCAGTTTGCACTTATTTGATTTTGTGTTTTACATCCATGTTCATAAGGGGAATTTGTTTGTAATTTTCTCTCATTGTGGAATTATTTGTGGTTTGTGTATCAGATGATTGTGGCTTCATAAAGTGAAATAGGTAATCATTCTTCTGTTTGTATTTTGTGGAATAATTTGAAGAGAATTGATGTTAGCTCTTACTGGAATGTCTGGTAGAAGTCTATCCTAAAGACATCTGGCTCTGTGATTTATTTGTTTTGGAGACTGTGAAAGACTGTTGCTATTTCCTTAGGGTTTGTAGGTGCATTTCAATTGTTTGATCTTGATTTAACTTGGTAAGATATATCTATTGAGAGAATTATGCAATTCTTTTTTATTTTCCAATTTTTAAATACAAGTTTTCAAGTATGACCTAATGATTATTCAGATTTCCTTGATGTTTATTATTATTGTCTCCCTTTTAAATTCTGATTTTGTTAATTTGGATATGCTGTCTATCTTTTTTTAGTTTGGATAAGATTTTTTTTTATTTTCTCAGAAATTCAATTTTTGTTACATTTACTCTTTTTAATTGTTCTCTTTTTATCTTATTGATTTCAGACCTCAGTTTGATTATAATAGTGTCTATTCCTCTTGGATGGGGCTTAATTCTTTTTGTTCTAGAGCATTCAAGTGTGTCGTAAATTGCTAGAATTAGTTTTCTCCATTTTTTTTTTTGTAAAAAAGCTAGAAAAATGAACTTTTCTTTTACCAGCACTGCCACTGTGTCCCATAACTTTGGGTGTATGCTGTATTCATATTCATTTCATTCTCAGAAGTCATTAAGTTCTTTGTTCTTGCCTTAGATCCCTTAGTCATTCATTAAAGAGTTCAGTTACAATGACTTGAAAAGCTTTCTGGTTTTTCGCTTATTGTTGATGTTCAGTTTTAATCTGCAGTAGTCCGATAGGATCCAGTGTCTTATTTCAGATTTCACGCATCAATTGAGACTTGTTTTGTGATCAACCATGTCGTCAGTTTTGGAGAAAGTTCAATGAGGTCCAGAAAAGAAGAAATACTTTTTGTGTTTGAGTGCAATGTTCTGTAGATATCTGTTAGGTCCTTTGATTGATTTATTTATTTTAAATTTTATTTTATAATTTAATTTAATTTTACATATCAGCCACAGATTCTGTTGTTCTCCCTGCTCCCGCCCCCCCCTCCCCCGGCCCCTCCCCCCAGCATACCTCCCATTCCAATCTCCTCCATGGCAAAGACTCCCCTGAAGATTGAGTTCAACTTGGTAGATTCAGTCCAGGCAGGTCCAGTCCCATCCTCCCAGGCTGAGCAAAGTGTCCCTATATAAGGCTCAGGTTCCAAACAGCCAGCACATGCACTGAGGACAGGTCCCGGTTCCACTGCCTGGATGCCTCCCAAACAGTTCAAGCTAATCAACTGTCTCACTTATCCAGAGGGCCTGATCCAGTCAGGGGCTCCTCAGCTATTGGTTCATAGTTGATGTGTTTCCATTTGTTTGGCTATTTGTCCCTGTGCTTTTTCCAACCTTGGTCTCAACAATTCTCACTCATATAAAAGCCCCTCTTTCTCACCTGTTGGACTCCCGTAGCTCCACTTGGGGCTTGGCCGTGAATCTCTGCATCTGGTTCCCCTAGTCATTGGATGAGGTTTCTAGCATGACAATTAGGGTGTTTGGCCATCCTATCACCAGAGTAGGTCAGTTCTGGCTCTCTCTTGACCATTGCCAGTAGAGTATTGTTTAGGTATCTTTGTCACTTTCTGTGGACCTCTCTAGCACTTTGTTTCTTCCTATTCCCATGTGATCTCCATTTATCATGATCTTTTATTCCTTGTTCTCCCTTTCTGTTCTTGATCCAGCTGGGATCTCCTACTCCCCTAAGCTCTCTTTCCCTCAACCCTTGCCCTTCATTACCCCCACTCACGTCCAGGTTGTTCACGTAGATCTCATCCATTTCTCTGTCATTGGGCAATCCCTGTGTCTTTCCTGGGGTCCTGTTTTTTAGGTAGCTTCTCTGGAGTTGTGAGTAGTAGTCTAGTCATCTTTGTTTTACATCTAGTATCCTCCTATGAGTGAGTACATACCATGTTTGTCTTTCTGATTCTTGGTCACCTCACTCAGAATGATTTTTTCTAGATCCATCCATTTGCCTGCAAACCTCATGATGTCATTGTTTTTCTCTGCTGTGTAGTATTCCATTGTGTATATTACCACATTTTATTTATCCATTCTTCAGTTGAAGGGCATCTAGGTTGTTTCCATGTTCTGGTTATTACAAACAATGCAGATATGAACATAGCTGAGTAAGTGCCCTTGTGGTATGATTAAGCATTCCTTGGGTATATGCCCAAGAGTGGTAAAGCTGGGTCTTGGGGAGATTGATTCCCAATTTTCTAAGAAAGCACCATATTGATTTCCAAAGTGGTTGTACAAACTTGCATTCCCACCAGCAGTGGAGGAGATTTCCTCTAGGTCCAGATCGTCTCCAGCATAAGGTTTCTTCAGTGTTTTTTTTAAATTTTATGTCTGAAAAAGACTACAGACTTAAATATTGAGTAAATCTGGGACACTACAAAAAATGTCTAAAAGCAAAACACAAGGCAAGAGGCCCAGAAAAGTATTTTCAACAAAATCATAAAAGACATTTTTAACTTACAATAGGATATGACTATGAAGTAAAGAAGCATACAGAAAACCAATAGATTGAACCAGAAGAGAATCTTCCCTAAGCACATGATAATCAGAAAACCAAACATACAAAACAAAGGAAGCATATTAAATGCAAGAAGGAAAAATCAAGTGAAATACAAATGCAGTGCTGACTTGTAAAGTGAGACTCTAAAAGTCAGAAAGGTCTAGACTGACTCTAAGAGAACAGAGATGGCAGGTAGGCTACTATATCCACCAAAGGATTCAGTCACTATAAATGGAGAGAATAATGTATTCTGATACTGCCAAATATACATAATATTTATCTACAATACCAGGCCTATACAAGTTACTAGAAGGAAACTACCAACCAAAGGAGTTTAACTACATCCATGAAAACACAAGGTATAAATAATCTCAGCACAGCAAATAAAATATGTGACACACACACACACACACACCAAAAAAATATCAGGAATCAAAAACAATTGGCCATTGATATCTCTCACTATAGTCTTATTCACTAATAAAAAGAAACAGACTAACAGAATGGATGGGAAAACAGGATTCATCCTTTTTTGCATACAAGAAATTCACATCAACATCAAGTATAGGCTTTTATCAGGATAAAAGTTTGGATTAAATATTTCAAGTACATGCACCTAAGAATCAAGGGTGTGTAGACATTTTAATATTTGACAAAAAAGTATTCAATTGAAAATGAGTACAAAGTGTAAGGAAGGCCACTGCACATTCATCAAAGGAAAAATCCACAGAAATAATGTTTCAATTCTTAACATTTAAGCCCCCAAGACAAGGTCACCCATGTTTGTAAAAGAAAAACCAATACTGCATAAATTATATATAGAACACACACATTGATATTGGGAGTATTAATTACCAATTCTCACCAATAGACACATCATCCAGACAAAAATTTAATGGAGAAATACTGGAACTAACAAAGGTTGTAAATAAAATAGTCCTAATTGATATTTACAGAACATTTCACTGAAACAAAAAAGAATATACCTTCTTCTCTGTGCAAAATGGTACTTTCTCCAAAATGAACTATATTCTCAGAAAAAAAGAAAGTCTCAACAGGTACAGGAAAATTAAAACAATTACCTGCATCATATCAGGACCATCATGAATTAAAGCAAGATATAAACAACAACAAAAACAGAAATCTTACAAATTTATGGAAACTGAACACATTTTAATGAATGAATAGCAGGTTGGGATAGAAATAAAGAAAAAAATAATGACAACCTAGACTTCAGTGACAATTAAATTCACTGTATACCTGAAACTATGGGACTAAAAAAAGTGGTGCTAAGAGGAAAGTTCACAGTACTAAGTGCCTACATATAATTCCTGGAGAGATCTCACATTAACAACTCTACAGCATGCCTGCAGTTTCTCGCAAAAAAAGGAATAATGTCACCTCTGAGGAGTAGAAAGATATAGTCAAATTTACGGTTGAAATCAATAAAATAGAAACAAGTGAACTAAGCTAAAGGGCTGATTATTGGGAAACAGCACAATAAACAAATCTTTATCTGTACTAACTAAAAGAAACAGAGGGAATACCCAGATTGAAAACTAAATGAGAAATGAGAGGGGTGCAAACACAGACACCAAGGATAGCCAGAGAATCATAAGAACATACTTTTACAACATATACTCCACCAAACTGGAAAATCTAGAACAAATGGGTAATTTTCTTGATAGGTCTTCCTACCAAACTTAACTCAGTATCAGATATGCAACTTAAATAGACCTCTAAATCCTTTGGAAATAGAAGCAGTCATTATAAGGCCCCCAAAAGTTGGGAGAAACCCACACTCATACGGTTTTAGTGCAGAATTTAAATAGACTTTCAAAGATGAGTTAACACCAAATCTTCTCAACTAATTTTATAATACAGAAATGAAATGAAATTGTCTAATTAATATTATGAAACAGACTTACCCTGATAACCAAACCACAGGTGAGCCCAATAAAGAAAGAATAGCAGAACAATTTCCCAGGTGTACATCAATGCAGAAATATTCAATAAAATACTTCTAAGCCTAGTCCAATATCTCATCAAAATGGTCATCCCAGAGATGCAAGGATGGTTCAATATGTGGAAATCAATTAAGCTATGAAACATATAAACAAATGAAAAAAAAAGATGGTCATCTCATTAGATGAAAAAATCAAACACTACTTCATAAAAGTTCTGAACAGAGTAGGCATGTAAAGGACTTAATTCAACATGATGAATGCAGTTTATGGTAAGTAAATGACCAAAATTAAAAATTGTCATGCTGACTTCTTCATAACTGTTTACTTCCATTTTTTAATTACGTAAAACAACATGAGTGTGAAAGTACAGTCAAAGGTTTAAGCTGCAAAAAGAATAACTATATCTCACTCAGGAGTACAACTTCACAGTGAGAATGAATAGCTAAAACATGATCAAATAAATTAATGAGCATGTAGGAGTTGTGGTAATTCCCATCATTGTTTTTAGTGTGAGTAGAAACTAAGGTCCCCATTGTGATAAACACATACGTCTAATTCAGTCAGTAAATGCAGCAGTGCCTTAAGGTCCATCCAGAATCCCTATGGGATTTTGTGAAAATAGATAATTCAGAATAGCACATAGACATTTTCTGCTTATGTTTATTTCAGCATCATTCAGAATTTCCAATATATGGAATCAACCTTGATGCCCCTCAACAGAGAGGAAATAAAGGAATGACTTCCTATAAAATTTTTGTTTTTATTTCATATAAACAAAGACTCTTTATTGCTATTTACAATGCATTTTTCAAACTTTGAAAGTTTCATTTCACTAATTACCACAGTTAAATATACACACAGTGATTTCTTTTTTCCTTTTCAATAGAGGGTTTCTTTGTGTAACACTCCTGGGTGTCCTCCAATTCCTTCTGTAGAGCAGGCTGGCCTAGAGCTCACAGAGATCCACTTGCTTCTGTCTCCAGAGTGCTGGGATTAAAAACATGTGCCAGTACCATCCGGCCAAGTGATTTTTAACTATGCCATATACATTGGTTTTAGAAAAGTTTAAATACATAGCTTGTATGCAATTTATAAATGATTGAAACCAGTGATGAAATTAAACAAATATGATAACTGGGTACAGAATGCTCTTAGGCATATTCAAATTCAGATGAAAGCCTCACAGGATTTATATACAAATAATCAAGTCAAACCCAACCAGTAAGAAGTAAATGATGTCATTAGCAGGAATTGGGGATGGAGTAGAATGTCATGTTAGGTAAAGAGACAGACTTTGGAAATTCAGATTTTTCACAGACTCTAGATTTCATAGCATGTCACTGTGTGTATGTATGTGTGTGTGTGTGTGTGTGTGTGTGTGTGTGTGTGTGTGTGTGTGTGTGTCTGAGAGTGCATGGATATATATATACCTTTTTACATGAAGAAAGTAGGAAAGGCTTTATTTGAGAACAATAGGCCTGAAGGAATTGGGACTGGCATACTATGTGAAGGCAGCAGGAAGAAAACATCACACAGGTCTCATAAATTAAACAAGCACACAAACATCGTAAAGTGATAATGAAGGTGTTTGAACTAAGAAATTAAATCAGTAGTTATACGAGTATAATGAGTAGGTGACAGAGGGTAAAATACCAACAACAAATACGTGTTAATTGCCGTAATAAAACCACTTATACTGTGTGTTAATTAAAAATAATTGTTATACACAAAAACCATCTGGATACCATCTTGAGTCTGGTCCACTGGAATTTTCATTTTCACTGTGTGAGAAACGTGAATTTTTTTCGATCTTCATATGACAGAATCTTCCTTTCACATTCCTCTATATCCACATCTTAAGTCCCCAGCATTATCTCATCACGGGACCAGAGGTCATGTACATTTTAAATGTTTCTTTTTAAATGTACAGTAAAATCTAAGAGAGAACAGTAGTCCTGTGTGCCTCAAATACTAAACAAGACATATCACACCCACAGAAAAAACTTTGTCCATATATACCTACTTTCTCAGAAGTCCATATCCACTGAAAGAGGCTCATCAGAACATTCTCACACTGGCCTATCATGACCCAAAGCAAAGAGTTGCCAAATATATTCCTACTTTCTCTGCATTACAAATTCACTAAAAGAGGCTCATCATTCCATACTCATCGGAACACTCTCACACTGGCAGTACATGTTCTAGAATACAAACTAAATAGATGACTAGGAAAATGGTATAAGAAGGCCATATCACAGTTTCTAATTGCTTCTAAGATATTTAAAAAAGTCTTCTTTCCAGCCACTATTGGATTGTAAAATGGGCAAGAAAATGCAGGAAATGTAGGTAAACCAGAAGAAATGCAACATCACAATGTATTGATCTTTGTGAAGTGAGGATCATGGAGGAATATCATGTTTTAGAAATCAAATATTCAGCTTGTCTTTTCATTAATAATGATTGGTTGGGAGGAGGAGAAGTGATATATCATACATAGTATATGAAATGAGGAACAGTGGTCTAGTATTCTCTCTGGATATTGTTGAATATTTAAAAATCAACATTTAGCATGTAAATGAACTGCGGTTCTATTAGGAGCTGGATAGTTTTGGAAAAGCAGAATTCAGGACATTTCTGTATGTGCACTGATTACTGGATCTCAAGACAATGGAAGCACAGGATTTGGTAAATATTCTGTACCTGTCATTGTTGTAGCATGAATAGAAATGTTGTAGATGAGTGGAAATAAATCTACCTGAACTCTCCTCCTATATATGTATCAAGCAAATTTCATCACATGGACTGCAGATATCAGATGCAGAGCCACAGAGTAGAAAGTGTCAGAGATTTCACAAGGGGTGAAGAAACACCATCAAAGACAAAAAGAATCATGAATGCACAAGTATCTCTTCTTTGTCCACAGAAATAAAAGCAGATGGGGATGCATGGCTGTTGATATATGTACTTATCTGCATGGCTGGTCACAATGGATACTGCTCAGCCATACAGCTGGACAAATATGTTCACTTTGACTTTACTCTTCTTGTTTGTGAGCATTCCACTTCTTGTGTCCAGTTTCATTCATTGTGGATGCTCCTGGAGAAGAAAGCAGAATGAAGACAAGGATGTAGACTTGGTGACAGATTGTGTCTTCTCCCTTGCAGCAATGCAGTGGCCAGTGAAAAAAAGAGTATTTCAACAACGTTTTGAATATACATAAGTTCCTTTATATATTCTATGAAATATCATCATGAATATTTCATGAGGGCTAGAAGAAGAGGATCAGCACAAAGCTTTGAATCTTCTCCCCCATTTTCCCAACCCACCACATCAACAAACACCCAAAATTATTTTATGGACTCAATGCAATTTTTCCAATTTTAATTTGTTCAGAGAGTGTTGTGTTTTTCTCTAGTTACAACTTTAACTTACAATGCTGGAACCTGAGTTAAGAAAGGACTCTACCTTGTTCCATCACATATAGCCCTCCTCTTCACAGTTTCTATAGCACAGGAGCAGGTGATGACTAATCAAATGACGCCACATTCTATATCAATTAGTGTTATCCTAAGTGGGTATAAGTAATAGCCATAGAGTAGAGTCAGCTGATGGTCCTTTCATTCGTGTATAGGTCTTAATGCATATGCTAGGGCAACTAATATTTGTGGCATACCTAGTCTCAGAAAGTTTTCACGTAGATATGCAGTTACTATTTTAGATGCTCTTCATGTGATCATACTATGCCTTCCAAAGATGCTTCAAAAGTGGAAGTAGGAGACTTGACCCTTGTGAACATCTTAAGTCTTCCTGTTTCTCCACACTTCACTTACATATATTTATAATCACTTGCCTTTAATTTCAAAGTCCAGTTCTTTATTCTCTATTTAGTAAAGGAAGAATGTGTGGACTGTATATGATAGTTTTGCATTCTTTGAAATGTGAGGTTTCCTTGTTTATTTGCATTTGTACAAAATGTACTAGCTCCATATATGGGTATTTCCCATACTATGTGAGACAAAATCCAATCAGCTGTCTTTATAAGTTGAATTCTATCACTTTTGGGATATTTAATCTTAATCTCTCCCAAGAATATTGGAGGCTCTTTATCAAGGTTCACTTTCTGCCCATGATTTGTTAATGTTCTCCTTAGTTAAAGGTAAGTCTATTTTTGCCGAGACTATTCCTGCTAATTGATGAAGTCTCAATTTTCCTTTTAAACTCAAGTCAGAGATCTTTCCACATAAGGTTTTAAATTTTTACTCGGTATATTCGGTAGAAATATCCATTCCAATATATCTTTCCTCAGCATTAAAATTCCCGTAGGAGAATGCTTAGAGAGTAAAATAACTAAAATGCAATCAAGCTTTGGATCTACAAGATCCACATGTCCTTTCTGTACTTTCTTTTCCACCAAGGCCAACTCTCTCAGCTTCAGCTGATAATTCTCTTGGACTACTTAAGTCCTTGTCACCTTCTAATGTTCTGAACAAATTACTCAGTTCATCATTTTTTACCCCAGCAAGTGTTCATAGATGAGAAATATTTCCAAATAATCTTTGAAAGACATTAAGAGTCCACAATCGATCTCTCCTAATTTGTACCTTCTGTGGTCTTAATTTTTGTAGACCTATTTTATATCCTAAATAATTAATAGACTCTCCCCACAAGCAGTCCAGACACTTGCAGCTCTGTCCCCTTGCAGCTCTGTCAACCTGATCTGGCCAAGGTGGGACCTGCAAAGTCACAGCCAAGTTGCTGTTTTTTGAATTCCTGCCCCACAGTTGGTCATCAAATGTAGCTGAATTCTTAAGCAGGCTTATTAAGTACAAAATATGGAGCCAAATATAGTGGTGAAAGCCTTAGAGATCAGGGAAATAGGAAGGGCCGCAAGCTAACCTTACCTCACTATGTCACAGCTTCCAAATTGTGTTCTACTTCCTGTCTAGCTGTGCCTTTATTGCCTTGCTCTTCTGCCCTCTCATTGGCTCTTAGCCAAGTTATGTTGCTTCCTTGTCACTGCCTGTCTGTTCAGACCTCCATGTCTGTATGGTTGGTACTGGTATTAAAGGCTTGTGTCACCATGCTTGATTCTGTTCCCTAGTATGGCCTTTGAACACGGAGAGAACCTGTCTGCCAAGTGATCAGATTAAGCATGTGCTACCACTGCCTGACTTTTGTGTTTACTTAAAATGGCTTGATATTTTCTCTGATCTGCAGGCAAACTTTGTTAACATACAAATAAAATATTACCACATTTTAGCACAATAAAATATCACCACATCCAGCTTATTATGCCATTCCACCTTCACAGCACAGGGCAGTTGTTTCAGTATTTGGGGCTGGTTGGGAATACCATCCAGTTCAGGATGCCTCTTCTATTTACCACAAAGGATTATCTTTAGATCTTTGTCCATAATAAATATTATACCTTCTTACAGAACATCAACTGAAAACAACCAGTTTCCTTTGGCCTTAACTTTTTCCATGGATGAAGTCAATAGGAACCCTGATCTTTTGCCAAATATGTCATTAGTATTTCATTGGCCCAAAGGTGGTTGTAAGACTGTCAAAATTATGCAGTTTCATACCTTTATCTGAAGAAAATCAATACACTCCCCCCAATTATGATTGTAATGAAGAGATTATGTGTATAATGGTACTGACAGGACCAAACTGGGAAACATCTGCGATGATTGGGACATTGCTGGATCCCTACAGATCTCAACAGGTGAGATTTTTCTGGTGTAGGTTTGCAAGAAATTGTGTCTCTGTTGGTACAATACCAAGATGCTAAGAAGAGTGTGTGGAATTACGTGAAACAGCGTGGTTCAAGATACTATTCAGAGATTTGATTCAGCTTCATTTCCTTTTTTGAAGTTGTGATGAGGGGAAAAATAATAGGTAGGAGTTTTTTTTTTTTATAGAATTCTTTGCTGAAATGTGTGTTTCTAAGTTCTTAGAAGTGCATATTACCTCATGCTGCTCTTTGTGTCCTAGATCCTTCAACTTACCTATGGACCTTTCCACACCATCCTGAGTGATCATGAAAAATTTCCTTATCTATATCAGATGGCCACCAAGGACACAGCTCTACCCCTGGCAATGGTCTCTTTGATGCTTCACTTCAACTGGAACTGGATTGCAATGAGCATCTATGACAGTGATCAGCGTACCACATTTCTCTTATATTTGAGGACAGAGATGGAAAGAAATGCAGTCTGCTTTGCCTTTGTGAACATAATCCCAGTCAATATGTATTTATACATGTCAAGAGATGAAATGTATTAACCAAATCATAACATCATCTGCAAATGTAGTTATCATTTATGGTGACACAGACAGTACTCTAGCTGTGAGCTTTAGAATGTGGGAATCCCTAGGTATACAGAGAATATGGGTGACCACTTCACAGTGGGATGTCACTACAAGTAAGAGAGTCTCCACAGTTGGCTCATCCCATGGGACACTAGCTTTTGCACACCATCATTCTGAGATTTCTGGTTTTAAAACTTTTGTCCAGACATTGAACCCTCTGAAATACACAGATGATTACCTCGCAAGGCTAGGATGGATGAACTTTAACTGTGAAGTCTCAGCTTCCAAGTGTAAGACACTGAAGAATTGTTCATCCAATGCCTCATTACAATGGCTAATGGGACAGACTTTTGACATGGCTTTTAGTGATGAAAGTTATGACGTATATAATGCTGTGTATACTGCAGCCCATACTGTCCATGAGATGCTTCTTCAACATGTGGATAATGGAAATGAACAGTACGGTAACTGCTTGAAGGTAGTGTTTCTTCTATTAGATGAAATTATGTGTTATCAATACCATAGCCTGTAAGAGTCTGTCAGATGCCCCAATTTACTGGATTAGCAAATATTAATCAACTAGAAATATTTCTGAAAATTTTTCCTTGTATGGACTTAAAGCCAGAGTCTGATATAAATCTTAATGCAAATGCAATGGAGTGGAGGACACAATTTATCAAGGAATATCAGTGAACATGTTACAGAACACCTGAATATCATTTCACCTCTTCTAATACTGGAAACATAATGGTCTTTCCTCATTAATCCTCTCCATGAGGAGAAGATGAACCCTTGTTCATCAGTTGTCAAATATATGGTAATCAGTGTATTGAGATGGTTTTCAGAAGTGTTCTCAACTGATTGTACCCTACTGTAGGCTCAAGGGACCTCCTTTGGCACTCTGTGAGTAATTACACAGGAAACAGTGGTGGTGTTATTTATTTCAGAACATACATGTGTCCATGTGAGTGAATGATTGGTTCTCACTGTGTATGGGAGCATGTTCTTATTTTCTGTGTATCGGTGTTTATCTGGGTTGCTGTGTATATTGTGTTTCTGCCTATCTGCATATGGGCTGTGGGACTGGAAGGTGATAGAGATTTGTCCTGACTGTGGGCCAGACAGGAAAACTTAAGCTACAAATGGAGTCCAATGTGGTGGCAAGAGTTTCCACCTAAAAACTGAGAAAAAAGATTCTAAAACGGAGCTAAAAACAGTTCCTAATTGTCTCTCTCAAATGAGCGGCAGCTGCTGGTTTGAGCTACTGGTGGGTTCCTGGTGTGCGCGCTTGACCTGCACTATGGCAGGAATGAGGCCTCTGCAAGTGGCACATTAAGCTGCATGGTGGATTTAGACTTTGATAGTACAAAATAAAAAAAGAGGTTTCTGGGCTATACGCTGCTTGGCTAAAAGCATAGACCCACGATAGCTCCCAGAGCTGGTGGTAAAGTACCACCACCATGTTGGGAAGCTGAGGTAGGTGGAGTCAGCAGCCAGAGCTGCTGCAGTTTAAAGCAATAGATTCACAATAAGACAGATTCTGATGTAATAGTTTACAAGGTGTGTAAAATATATGTAGGCTTGAAAGAGCAAAAAAGGAGATATATACAGTTATATAAACAAATACATAGTTTTAAAAAATAAAGTATTTAAAGAGACAGCAAAATTAATATAAAAAATAAGGCACATAAAGATGAATATTACACAGACAATCTGGATAGTGTTGTCTTTAGGATTCTTAACTGCAGAGAAATATTTGATTGTAAAGGAAGCTGAGTTAAACCAATATGTATACTTTAAAGATACCTTGACTTCAAAATTTGGATATAAGGTTATGTTGCTTTGGAAAAGAGTCTCTTTTGTTTCCACAGAAAGCCAGAGGCTATGGATTTGTTCAAGAATAAGATACATGAGGTTTGATCAGCCAAGACCCCCTGAAAGGTCTCTGATGACACCATGGCCCAGACGATCCAACATCCAGAACGATTTCAAGGCACCTGGCTCAGATGATACACCCTCACGGACTACTCCATGATCCTAAAATTTTCTTTGTGTCCCCATAATATACAGCACCCCCCTCCAGCACGAAGTAGTAAGAGAAGCTACGCCCAAATTTCCAAATTATATGTAATTTTACTTTAAGGTTAAAATCTTCCTTTTTGGAAAAAAAAAGGGAAAGTGCTGAGGGATGTTCTGTATGGCAAATGTGTTGCTGATTAGTCAATAAATAAAACACTGATTGGCCATTGGCTAGGCAGGAAGTGTAGGTGGGACAAGGAGGAGAATAAAGCTGGGAAGTGGAAGGCTGAGTCAGAGAGACACTGCCAGCTGCCATGATGACAAACAGCATGTGAAGATGCCGGTAAGCCACGAGCCATGTGGAAAGGTATAGATTAATGGAAATGGATTAATTTAAGTTGTAAGAACAGTTAGCAAGAAGCCTGCCATGGCCATACAGTTTGTAAGCAATAGAAGTCTCTGTGTTTACTTGGTCGGGTCTGAGTGGCTGTGGGACTGGCAGGTGAGAGAGATTTGTCCTGAATGTGGGCCAGGCAGGAATATTCTAGCTACACTCAGCATACATTTGTTTTCTGTCAATGTCTTTGTGTATGTGTGTTCCTTTCTGTGTATATCTTCCTGTGTGTTTTTCAGTATATGTGTATATATGACAGTACTGTGTGTTTTGTGTATGTGCTTGCACATATGAATATCTGTGTTTCTGTGTGTCTGTGTGTGTGTGTGTGTGTCATTCTGTCTTTGATTGTGAGAATAAATTTGTGTATGTCAATGTTTTTCTGTGTAGGGGTTTCAATATGTGTATGTTTCCCAGTGTGTATTTGTCTATAAATGTGCATTTATGTGTGAGCCTCTGTGTTTTTCAGGTTTCTGTTTCTGTGTGTCTGTTTGGGTTAGTATGGCTGGCTGTTTCTGATTGCATTTTGATGTGTGTATCTGACATACGTATGTGTGTGCATATTGTATGTATTTGTATTATATATGTTTGTCTGTATGGATGTGAGTCTCTGTGTGTGTGTATCTCTCTCTCCCACTGTATGTGCGCATTTTTCTCACCAATGTTTTGTGTCTGCATATATGTCTGTGTTTCTGTTTGGTAGTTTCCTCTGAAAGAACTTAAATACTAGGAATGTTATAATACTTTTATTTATCCACTTACTTTTATTGTATTTCTCCCCTGGACAACTTCATTAACATTGCTTTTAAGAAGAAATCAGCATATGTTTTCTGACATCAAGGAAGGGCACACACAATATAGAATGCTGCCTCTCTTTCAGCTGCACTCCTATCTGAGGAAGACTCACTTCACTAATCCTATTGGAGAAAAAGTGAATATGAACCAGAGAAAACCTGCAAGCAGAGTATGACATTCTCCAGATTTGGAATTTCCCAAATAGATTTAGGTTTAAGGTGAAGATAGGAGAGTTTAGTCCATATTCTGCAATTGGTCATCAGCTCCATTTATATGATGATGTGATAGAGTGGTCCACAGGAAGTAGACAGGTGGGTCTGACCTAACTATAATCATTTCTGTCGCACAGCAGTAACACTTTCAAGTGGGTCCATTTGTGCTGCCTTTTAACTGGTGAAATGAACTAGACTGTCTCCACTAAGAAGCATTTTCTAGCCTCCTAGTTTATGTTTCTTCTTTTCAGTTTTTGATGTGACATTTTGTTAATTCTTCAAGGGTCTCCGACATGCACACCATGCATACAGTGATTTTTTTTAATCATTCCAGAACATGTTTCTTGTTTTTATTACAAAAAGAAAATTAATAGTTACCACTGTATTATATTATTTCCAGTAAAGTGAGCAATGTCCTCTTGATACTATTCTGATTACTACACAGTGCTTGTAATTTTTACTGCTGAACCTTTGACATATATGCTGAACCATGAGGATAAATATAAGGAGGAATAAAGTAAACACACACAAACCATTAATTATTATTAAATAATTTACCTTAAGCCTTTTTACTAACAGGTCCTAAATTGCCAAAATCTCTAACCAAATATGAAGATAGTGTTTTCATGGCCCATTTGGATACCCTATGAATTATAATTTTGTTTTTTCTTTCTTTCTTTTTTCTTTTAAATGTCTATGGGTTCTTATCTGCAAGTATGTCTGTGCAACCCTGGTATTTGTAGTGCATATAGATGCCAAAACAATGACTTGGATCTCTGGGATGTGGAGACAGCTTAGTGCCTCACAGTGGATGGTGAAAGTCAAACTTAAACCCTGTATATGAGCAGTAATTTTTATAGACAGTTGAACCAATTCTCCAGCCTTGAAGCATGTTCTGTAAAAAAAATTACACAGTAGAGGAACATTTATTGGTCCCATTAGTTCTTTCATAGTTCTATCAAACAAACAAGAGTGTGCCTGTTTTCGTTATCTGTGTGGGGAGGAAGTATTGTTGGTAGTAAAAGAAATGGCTTTGGAAATTTATAAATGGTAGATATATGAGCATCTTTAGACAGGACACTTAATATCAGAAAAGAACCTTCCTGTCACATATCTTACTTAATATTTGATTTATACATATAAAGAAAACAAATTGAAGGCTTCAAAGAGAGAAACCCATTTCATAGAAATGCCCCTTCTTAACAACAGCAAATTCCTTCATGAACTCTCTTAAAATGGGAGAGTAACCAGTGATGCAATGCAAGCAGTTAGAGATATAACTGTCAAACCCAGTTACTGTACCCAACAAAGTTATTTATAGTCAAAGGAAGCTGTGAGGACTCTTCATGGATAAAACTTGAGTACATCTGGAATTTATCAAAACCCCAAAATGGAGGGCATATTTGAGAGATATTTTCACTTAACATGAAGTAGGAAGATCCATTTGTTACCCAGATCTTTGAGATAGGGAGATATGCCTGATAGCAGGTGATGGTCGTACATGCCTTTACTTGAGAGTCAGAGGCAGAGGGATCTTTGTGTTCTAGGCCAGCCTCTTCTACAGAGGGAGTTCCAGGACAGCCAGGGCTACAAAGCAAACCATGTCGCTAAAACAAACCACCCCAAAAGAGAAAGAAAGAAAGAGAAGGAAGTCATGACTTTAATTGACATCTTTTAACCGGGGAAAAGACACAACTTTTATCTGGATCTTAAGCTGGGAAGACACAACTTTGAATTACATCATTTGATTTTGAAAATCACAATCTGTGCTGGAAGCCTATATAGGGACACTGAAAAAGGAAACGTGTTCTTTGTCTGCTTTCCCTCATCTTGCTAGCAAGTCCTTTTGTTCACTGGCATTAGAACCTACGTCTATGGTACATAAGTGTTTCCTGAAGATCAACTGACACATAACACATCATAGAATGAGAAGATTCTACATTTTTGGATTGCCGTTTATACCTAGTGATTGCTAGATTAGCTAGACCACATCCTAGAAGACATTCTAATAAATTGTGTGAATCCATCCGTACATATATATGAGAGAGAAAGTCAGAGAAACAGAGTGCGGGAGACAGAGAGACAGAGACAGATTCATTCTGTAAGTTCTTTAAGGACCCTAACAAATACCTAGACAGACCAATGTTTAGTGATGTATATGAGTTATAGGAATTCATAACCACTCTAACATTTCTATGGAAGACACCGGAAGAGCTCCTACACACTGAAAAGTAAGGTAAATATATGTGGTCAAAGAAGAGAAAGACAGCAAGCATTAAACACAAGTTAGAAAAACAAGTGTTATATACTGTATCAAATATTGCAATAACAAAAATGGACAATAATTAGCAAATAATTATCAATAACAATTCCATGTCAATCTTCACATTCTCTAAGCATAATACACAAACAAGATTGTTTTGTAAACCAACATCCATTTGTTCTTCTAAAAACAAACCTCACTTACAAATGTAGAGAGACCACTTCAGTAAATATGGAGGGAAAGAATTTGAGGAAGTGGAACATAATAAAGTAAATGAGAGACTAAACACTTTGATGGACATGGTGGAAAAATTCTCAAATAAACACTGACTAATATAAATCAACAACACAACAGAAAGTTCTGTCCCTGTGACAAACATAGCTTCATTCCAGGGATACAGGGATGGTTCAGCATATGCAGGTCAGTTAAGTAAATGGGGCACATAAATAGATTCAAGCATAGGACTACATGATAATCCAAATATGTACAGAAAGTGCTCCTAACAAAGTCCAGCATCCATTAAGATGTTAAAGTAAAAACAAAAACAAAAACAAAAACCTAACACAACAGAAGGAACACATCTTGACTTATTAAAGTTTTTTTTATTAATTAATAATTTTTCCCAGCCTGATCCCATTAAAAGTTTTTTCTATGGCAATCTTATTGACAACATTGTACTGCAGGAAGGGAAACTCAAAGAATTTCCATTAAAGTACCAGTGAGCCCAGGTGTATGTGGTGGTACATATCTGTAATCAAACTCTTAGATCAGAGGCAGGCAAAACCTTCTTAGTTTATGGCCACTGTGGTGTACATATTGAGTCCAAGTGAGCTAGGGTTGCATATAGAGACACTGCCTCAAAAGAAATGAGCAAAAATTGGACAGTGATGATTTTTTCTAGTTCCATCCACCTCCCTTCAAATTTCATGAAGTCATTGTTCTTTTACAGCTGAGTAATACTCAATTGTGTAAATGTATCACATTTCTTTTATCCATTCTTTGGATGAAGGCCATCATCCTGAGTGAGTTAACCAAGACCTAGATATAGAATCATGGTATGTGCTCACTCATAAACTGGACATAAGATAGAAAGCAAATGATAACTAGGCTACACTCCACAGCCCCAGAGATGCTAGTTAATAAGGAGGACACTAAGAGGGACATATGGATCACCCTAGGAAGGGAAAATTGCTGGAACCTCCTGGATAGAGTGAGTGATGGAGACATGAGGAATTGAGGTGGCCCAGTTGGGAGAGGGATGGAGAGGAAGAGCAATTAAAGAAATACCTTGATAGAGGGGGTAATTATGGCATTATGGGGATAGGGAGAAACCTGGTACCAGCAAAAATCCTAGGATTCCACAGGAATGACCCCACTAAGATTCCTAGAGGGGGTGCCTGAACTAGCCTTCTCCAGTAATCATAAAGGTGAGTTCCCTAATTGTTTCATAGGAACTTCATCCAGTAACTCTGGAAGCAGATGAATAGATGCACAGCCAAACACTGGGACCTGCTCTGGGAGTCCAGTTGAATAGAGGGAGAGAGGAGGGATTATATGAGCAAGTGGGGTCTAGATCGTGACAAGGCAACCCACAGAGACAGCTGACCTTTGGGAACTCAGTCAGTATAGACCAACAGGTAGAAAGCCTGCATGGGACCTACTTAAGACCCCTGCATGTGGGTGATAAATGTGTAGCTTGGTCTGTTTGTCGCCCCTAACAGTGGGACTAAGATCTGTCACTGGCACATGAGCTGTCTTTTTGGAACCTATTCCCTATGGTGGGATTAATCACCCAGCCTTGATGCAGGAGGGAGGAGCTTGGTCCTTCTTAAACTTGGTATGCCATGCTATTTTGACTCCCATGGAAGGCCTTACCATTTCTGAGGAGTGGATGTGGTAGTAGAGAGGAATGATGCAGAGGGAACTGAGTAAGAGGAGAGAGGGGAAACTGTCGTTGGTAAGTTAAATAATTTAATGAAAAATACAAAAGAAATTGGATGAGCAGATACATTTTCTCCACTCATCTTCAAAATAGTCCTTAATATCAAAGCAGGTACAAAAAGAAATGGTAAACATGAAATACAGAAATAAGGGAAGAAATGTGCCCACTGGTTGCAAACACCTTTAATTCCAGCATTCGGGAGGCAGGAGAGGAGGATCTCTGTATGATCTTAGTTAACCTACTATATATAGTTAGTTGAGATATACCAACAATACATTGTGAAACCCTGTTTAAAAAAACCACAACAAAAAGGAATACTTGTAGTTAATCACATTGTAGAGAACATGAAAGAGCCCATGCATAGGAGACACTGTGGTTCTGACTCAGAACTCAATAGTCAACAAAGAACCTAAAGTGAGCACCTGGCCATCAGCAGCTGTGTTAACCAGTATATAGACCCCTATCACCAGGATTTTGATTATATAAAATTTTTATGTTTTTAGCTTTAAGAAATCCTATAATCAACTTTAAACAATCTCACTTTTATTCCAGTTCCCCATATATTTGCAGCCATTGTAAGGCACTTTTACCTCAGGAAACTTTCCAGATCAATACTTATCAGTTCATCACTTTGTCTCCAGGAATACACCAGGCTCTGCCTACATAGCTGTTATTCTCTTTACTCTCTGTTTGTCATGCTTTTCAGTGCTATTTATTGGAGTTCATGTTTGCTGTCAGAGGTTTGAAGAGATATTTCCCATCTTTCCAATATCCATTTATCCTAGTTTACTGCACTGTTGCTGTGATTAAACACTGACCATAAGTAAAGTGAAGAGGAAGGGTTGATTAGGCTCATGGGTTACAGTAAAGGGAAGACAAGGCAGGAATCTGGACCCTTCTACTAAAGTATAGACCCTGAAGGAACATTGTCTACTGCTTTGCTCTGCTTAATTTCTTCTACAGCCCTGCTTAGGGACAGCACTGCCCACAGTAGACTGGGGACTCATACATCAATTATGCAGTAATAAAATGCATAAATAATATGACAGACGGCTAGTTCAATGGAGAGAAGGAGAGAAATATTTTAGTTAAGCTTCCCTCTAACTTCTTAATGTACTTTCTGTCAAGGTGGTGAAAATTAACTAGAAAAATCCATTTGCAAGCTCTATGGTGTTTGCCCACAGCAATCAACCCATTCTTATTCCTAAATTTCTAAGATTGGGAAGCTACTCAAATTACTTCAGATTGTTTTCATACATTTACATATTTGGCATTACCAAATATACTAAGTTTAATGTGGTCACTCATTTGGTATATATAAAATAAGCTTATTGATATTTCAACATGCTAACATAATTTTGTTATGGAAGAAGTAGGTAAATCTCCTGATATCAGCGTTCGTCTAATTTTCCTCAGATGCCACCCTCTGTGTGCAGTGCTGATTGTGGTCCTGGATTCAGAAAATTCTTGCAGGAGGGAATTGCAGCCTGCTGTTTTGATTGCATCCCCTGCCCAGAAAATGAAGTTTCTAATGAGACAAATGAGTGTTTGCTTCTGAGATAAATCCTTCACATAGATCATCTTCTCCCAAACACACTGGGATGATCAAAGGTTCTAAAAGGCACAAATAAACCATATCACTTTCCCAAGTTAGTTTTTGTAGAACTACAATCATTATCAATGTCACTTTAAGTAACATGTTATGCCATGACGTACAACTTTGACTCATTGAAAATACATGGCATGTGGCCTTTTCTCAAAGAAAGTTTTGATAAAGAAACTACAATGTAAGGGAATTCTGTACAGTCTTTACTAGTGACTAATCTCCTTGGAAACTATATGTAGATTAGATTCCAATCATGAATTTTGAATAATATTTATATTTTATATTTACATGTCTGTATGTGTCACTACATAAATTTATAAGCACCGTGTATATGCAGAAAATCAATGGAGTATAGACTAGAGATTCTGATCCATTGAACTCTGTTATATGGGTTCTAGAAACCAAATATGTCCTGTGTCTCTTTAAGATTAATGACGAGTAGAAATAAATTCTTGTGAAATTATAAGAAGTTGTTCAGTATGATACAAAGAAATTCAAGCAATATCAAGAGACCCCCCTTCAAAGTATCATTGTGATTTGAAATCTAGAGAAGTGTGGAGAAGTGTTGCCAAAAAAAAGTAGAAAATATGGAGTACTATAATCAATATTTTTATATACAGCACAGTTAATAGATTCAAAAATAGAAGATACAATGGTTTTGTGTGATAGCAACTAGTTACAGTTATACCAATGGTGTTGGCCTCCCTCAGTCCATATTAGTCAAATGATTATTTATTTAGAGTTGGTTTCACAAAAATGGCAGATACATAGATTTTTCTCTCATGGTGGCTTTCATCCTATATAATGAAAGTCCTTAAAGGACATTTATGGCCAGTAAAACAGTTCAAAAGTTAAATTCCTTTCTACTACAGCTGATGATGAGTTAATCCCTAGGACCCATGTAATAGATAGGTATTGCCAGTTCTTAGAGGTTGTGTTATGATCTCTATGCACTTGCACATACAACCTACTACAATTTACTTAAACAAACTGTAATGAAATTGTTTTAAATATGAAACATAAGAATAAAGGGTATTTACAACAAGAAATACAACAAAAGTTAAAGAAAAATATTTTTATCATTTCCTTAATTATGTGCATATATGTGAAATTGGTGGTTGTGTGTACACAATTGAATGTGCATGTGAGAGGCATCCAAGGCCTCTGTAGTTAGAGTTACAGAAAGTTGTGAGAACCCCGACATTGGTCCTTAAACTGAACTCAGTTCTTCTGCAAGTGCAGTGTATTCTCTTCACAAGTGAGACAACTTTCCATTCCCCTAAGCAAAGTATTGAGTTACATGTGACCATAAATGTATTGTTCTAGATAAAAAGACTTGAAACCTAGAATCACATCATGTCTCTATGCAATTATCCAATGATTCAGAGCAATTGCACTCAAGTTTCTTAAATTTTCCATGGTGGAGACTGCAACTTATGGATGGGATATTATTCTCCAAGCAAACCTTCTGTGCTGTCACTCTTGCTTGAGTGTTCTTCTTTAATTGTGATCATGGTGTTATATCAATATCTACTTCACACTTGAGTACACTCACATAGTCTGAGACTCATATAGATGGAAATTAGTGAAAGAGGAAGAAAGGTGTTTGTCTGTTCCCAAATGTGATAGAATAAAGAAGAAGGGCTTGTTAATGCTAAGCATGTACAGAGGTCTCTACCTCCAGGTGTGGATTACTGCTTCTTATGAACAAGACTCAGGGACAAACCATCCTACTGCCAGATAAGGACACAACTGGGGATATTTTTTAATTAATTACTTTTTTTGCATTTATAAACATAAAAATTATATTTATATAATATTCTTCTTTTACTCTCACCCTCCTATTTCCCATATAAACCCAATCACTCTCATATTAGAGCTCTGTTGTTACTTTTGCATGTACATATATACACATATATACACACTCATACATACAGCTTACTCATTATGAAGGAACTCTAGCAAGAATGAGCATGGAAATATGGCTGTAGCAAGTCGTGCCCTTCTTCACCCTTCCCTTTGCCTTGCTAAAAACTATGACATTGCAGTAATAGTTTGAAAAAAATTGGCCTTATTAGAAGGCATGGTCGAGTTGGAGAAGGTGTGATCTTATTGGAGGATTTGTGTCATTGTGGATGCAGACTTGTAGGCCTCTTACATGCTTGAGCCATACCAAGTGAGACAGTTTTCTTCCTGTTGCCTATGGATCAAAGACAAAAAATATCCAGATGCTTTTCCAGCACTATGTCTGCATGCATAGCACCATGTCCCACCATGATGATAATGGACTGAGCCTTTGAACTATATGCCACTCTATCAAATGTTTTCTTTTATAAGCGCTACTGTGGTCATGATTCTAAGAAATGGTAACCAAGGCTATTACATTCCTAAAGCTAGCCACCAATATGTGTTCCCTTATTTGGCCACTTCCTCCTCCTGAGACTGACTCTCAAGTTCCAGCTATCAAAGTATTGATGTCCAGCTACCAAAAACTCTGTTGTGCTTGTCCTAATTAAACTGTCCAATCAAAATTAAACACTTTGTCCTAACCTGGGTTTTCCCTTTCATCTTTATAAGCTACCATTTTCTAAGAGGCCACATCTGTATCCTCTCTATCCAGAGCAGTTCTTTGTCCTTCATGCCCAAAAACCTCTTCCCCCTCTCTTGTTGCTTTCATCTTCTCCTTCATTCTCTATCTCCTATTTTTGTCTACTATTTCCTGCCTATTGTTCTCTGGGTCAAATTAATCTACTTTTTTATTGAGAACTTGATCTTGGCATGTCATGTGTGAATTCTAAGTGTCCCTAGAGATTATGTTTGGTATATCTTCTATATCATTGCATCTGGGGTAGTAAATTCAAACTGGAAAACATATCACAGGAAGTGTCCCATTAGAAGAAACAGTCTTCAAATATTACAAGGACAGCATTCATAAAACAGACAGAAAGACATCAGGAGGCACTACAACCATGGGATTGGAGACTTTAAAATGCACCCTCTGCAAAATAATGGTTAATGATTTTACCCTCTGTCAATTCACCAGTTTAAGTCATGTACTGAATATATCTGTACTTTCTGATAACATCACAAATGGCATCATCAACACACAGTAAATTAGATAACATACTGATTGTTTAGTTTCAGTTCCCATGAAGACAATGAATGAGTATAATGAGTGTCTTTCAACTCCATCCTCAGAAACAAATGCAGATAGTGCAATGCTTCTTCAACACACTAAATTGAAATATTCAGTCAATAAATGGCTAAAGCTGCATTCATCATACTTTTCTTTCTCCACCAGATGTGGAAAAATGTGTGAGGTGTCCAGAGGACCAGTATGCCAACAGGGAGCAGAACCAGTGCATTCACAAATCTGTGATCTTTGTGAACTACAAAGATCCCTTGGGGATGACTCTTGCCTCAATGGCCTTGTGCTTCACTGCATTCACAATTCTTGGTCTTGGGATCTTTGTTAAGCACCATAACACTCCCATTGTGAAGGCCAATAACAGGAATCTTAGTTATATATTGCTCATCTCACTCATGTTTTGTTTCTTGTGCTCCTTGCTCTTCATTGGCCAACCCAACGCAACTACCTGTGTCCTGCAACAAATCACATTTGGAGTTGTATTCACTGTGGCTATATCCACTGTGTTGGCCAAAACAGTGACTGTCCTTTTGGCTTTCATAGTCACAGCCCCTGGAAGAAGGATGAGGTTCTTCATGATTTCAAGGGCACCCAGCTACATCAGTGCCATATGTACCCTCACCCAAATTATTCTCTGCACAATCTGGCTGCTAGTTTCTCCTCCGTTTATTGACACTGATACACACTCTGAGCATGGCCAAATCATCATTGTGTGCAACAAGGGCTCAGTTACTGCATTCTACTGTGTCTTGGGATACCATGGCTCCCTTGCCTTAGGGAGCTTCTTTGTGGCTTTCTTGGCCAGGAATCTCCCTGACAAGTTCAATGAAGCCAAGTTACTGACCTTCAGCATGCTATTGTTTTGCAGTGTGTGGGTCACCTTCCTCCCTGTCTATCATAGCACCAAGGGCAAGGTCATGGTTGTAGTGGAGGTCTTCTCCATTTTGTCCTCCAGTGCCACTCTGCTGGGATGCATTTTTATCCCCAAGTGCTACATAATTTTGTTCCAACCAGAGAGAAATTCTCTTCAAAAGTTAAGGGAGAAAACCTCTTACTGAACACTCATTTAATAAATGGTACTGAAAACTGTGGTGATGGTACAGAGACACCTGTTATGATATAATACAAGATGTATGCATCAGCTAGTGATTCTCATTGTTTCTTCTAATGATAATTCCCAGAAATATCATGTATACTACTTTTCTGTACATTGTTGTCTATAATCTTCCACTCAGACACATTTTACAAGACCTGGTTCTTGGATATTAGTGCATAAGGGATGTGTTCTTATATTTCTCTAATGCAAAGTAATATTTAAAATAAACTCTAAGCAATTCTTTTAATAACTGAATTACTGTGTTTTGTTTTTGTTTTTGTTTTTTTCGAGACAGGGTTTCTCTGTGTAGCTTTGCGCCTTTCCTGGAACTCGCTTTGGAGACCAGGCTGGCCTCGAACTCACAGAGATCCGCCTGCCTCTGCCTCCCAAGTGCTGGGATTAAAGGCGTGCGCCACCACCGCCCGGCCTACTGTGTGTTTTTAATGTAAGAGAAAACAGAGAAAGTTGTAGTAGAGGGAATGAATGTTTTCAGATTATGAAACTAATTTAATCCTTGTGGAAGTGACAAGAGAATCTTGTTGCATCCTGTGAGTTAGAGGAGTAAAACTTAGTAGAAAGAAAGATGTTTTGTTAAATAGATGGAACGAATATTGTGAAAGATTATAAGTTGTCTCAGCATTTAAAATCATATATAGCTTTTTCATGGGCATGAGTTCACTATCAAATCCATGCATCTTACAATTTATATCCACCTCTTCCAATAGTGCCAATGGATGCCTTTTCTGTCTTCCAAGAACACCTACTCACAGATGTGCACATACGAGCACACTCGAAAAGCACACATACACGTAATTGAAATTAAATGAAATTTGTAAAGTGAAATTTACATAGCACTACAATGGAACACTGGTTTTCTTTTTTCCCATATTGAAATAGATTTTCTTTCATATACTATCCCCTGATTATGGTTTCTCCTGCAAGCTTCTTCAAGTTCCTCCAAGATCCTCCCCACATCGCTTCCTATCTGAATATACCTCATTTCTATCTCTCATTGGAAAAATTCAGGTTTCTATGGAAGAATAATAAAATATGTACTATGATAAAGAAAATCTAACACATTGGAATTGGTCAAAATAGGCAAACATAAGGAAAAGAGCCCAAGAGAAGGCATGAGAATTAAACACATGTGTTTGTACATTCCGGAATCCCAAAAAATTCTTACCTTGAACCCATAACATATATGCAAGCAATGTGTAGGTTAAAAAGTGAGTAGAAATGTATATCATGAAAAACCTACAAAAGTGAGGAAAATGGGGAACTCTGACACAATACTATGGAACATAGGCCCCACAAATGAGGTTGATTAAATTTTGTGCTCCCATCTATACGTGGGCATGCAGTCTACACTTAAAAGTAGTTTGATTCCCTATTGAGACTCCTTTGAAGGAAAGTAAATTCTCATTAGCTGGTGGTTATCAATTGGAGATTGCTTCTGGTGTTACAGATGAGGCTTGTGATCACTTCTACTTTCAGGTCTGGGACCCCAACGGGGAAAAACACATGTATGCACTGTTCCTGTTTCCTCAGGTTCTGTGTTTTCTTTTATTTATCAATCCTGTTTAATTAGAAGGCATTTATTTTGGTGTCCTCTGTAATGGTATTTGTTCCACCCATGAACTTGGGCTATACAGCTCAAAGGGGGCTGTGCTTCTTGCCATCATATGTAACCTCTTAAAAGGAAAGGGAGAGGGGTCACATTCTTCTTCTTACTGGCTTTTCCCATTGGCCAGGTACATTTTCTCACTTACAGAACAGAAGATGACTTCAGCTGTTTACTCGTTTCTGAATTAGTGAGTATATTTTTAAATTTAAATCTTAATAAATCCATTTTATACTTTAAATAGACTCATATGTATTGACCTTAACAGTTCTCAATTACCTCTGCCTCTTATCCTCTTTCTACATATGCTTCCATGCTATTTTCTGTGGCTTCTAGGGAGATATATGAAGGAGGCAAGCCTTTTAAACTTAGTTTTCTTCCTCTCACCATAATGTCTGGCTGTTGATTTCTGTTTGCTATTTGTTCCTGTCTGCTGCACAATGATGATTCCCTGAAAATAACTGAGCAAGGCATTGATCTTGAATATAACACAATGCAATTACAAAACATTTTATTGCTTTTTAAAAGAACAATAGCGTTTGATTTTACTGTAGGTAGCTGGGCTATCTAGTTTTTGATTCTTGTTACTCAAGCAGTGTCTGGTTGGATTCAGTCAAATCAGATATTTGTTGCTCATTCTCACAGATTTTGTGCCACTATTTTCCTAGCTATTTTGCAGGCAGGATATTATTGTAGATCAAAGGGTTTTTGGATGTGTTCACACTTTTAGTTCAGTTGGCAATTGCCAAAGATCATTTCAGTACCAAGGACACTAGAATACTGAGTGAAATCTCAATTAAGGTCTCCCATGGGGAGTCAGCAGAGCCCAGCACACTGAGCCTAGGCAGGTCAAAGCCCCTTCCCACTGCACTAAGGCTGAGCAAGGTGTCACACCACAGGCACCAGATTCCCAAAGGCCTGCCCATAGACCAGGGATACAGGCACCAGATTCCCAAAAACCTGCCCATAGACCAGGGACAGATCCCGATCGCCCTGCCTGGGTGCCCCCCAAACTGTTTGAGCCAAACAACTGTCTTCTGTATCCAGAGGGCCTAGTCCAGTCCCATGGGGGCTCCACAGCCACCAGTCCACAGTTCATGGGCTTCCAGTAGTGTGGCCAGTCATCTCTGCACATCCTCCCGTCATAATCTCGACCTCCCTCGCCTTCAATATCTCTCCTCTCTCTCATCATTTGGATTCCCAGAGCTCAGCGTGGTGCCTGGCAATGGATCTCTGTTTCTGCCTCCATCAGTAACTGGACAAAAGCTCTATGATAACAGTTAGGTTATTTGCTAAGCTGGTCACCAGAGTAGATCAGTACAGGACCCGCTGGACCACTGCCAGCAGACCAAAGTGGGGTCAATCTTGTGGATTCCTCAGCACCTCCCCAGCACCCTGCCTCTTCCTATTCCCATGATGTCCTCATCTAACATGGTATGTTCCTCCCTGCCCTCCCACTCTGTCCCTGTTCTAGCTTGACCCTCCCACTTTCCTATGTTCTCATCCCCCACTCCTCACCTTCTGCCACCCCCACACCCAGTCCATTCATGTATCTCATCCACTTCTTCACAGGGTCATCCATATGTCCCTCCCAGGGTCTTTCCCTGTTAGCTAGCATCTCTGGAGTTGTGGGTTGCAGTATGGCCATCTCTTCCCTCACATCTAGTGTCCACTTATGAGTGAGTACATACTATGTTTTTCCTTCTGAGTCTGGGTCACCTCACTCATGATGGTATTTTCTAGATCCATCCATTTGCCTGCAAATTTCATTATATCATTGTTTTTTACTGCTGAGTAGTACTCCATTGTGTATATGTGCCACACGTTCTTTATCCATTCTTCAGTTGAGGGACATCTAGGTTGTATCCAGGTTTTTGCTATTATGAATAATGCTGATATGAACATATTTGAGCATTGGTCCTTGTGGTATGATTGAGCATTCCTTGGGTATATGCCTAAGAATGGTATAGCTGGATCTTGAGGAAGACTTATTCCCAATTCTGAGAAACTGCCATACTGATTTCCAGAGTGACTGTACAAGTTTGCATTCCCACCAACAGTGTAGGAATGTTCCCCTTGCTCCACATCTTCTCCAACGTAAGCTGTCTTCAGTGTTTTTGATCTTAGCCATTCTCACAGGTGTAAGATGGTATCTTAGAGTTGTTTTGATTTGCATTTCCCTAATGACTAAGGATGTTGAGCAATTCCTTAAATGTCTTTCAGCCATTTGTGATCCTTCTGTTGAGAATTCTCTGTTAAGCTCTGTAGCCCATTTTTTTAATTGGATTGTTCAGTATTTTGAAGTCTAGCTTTTTGAGTTCTTTATATATTTTGGAGATCAGCCCTCTGTCAGATGTGGAATTGGTGAAGAACTTTTCCCATTCTGTAGGCTGTCACTTTGTCTTATTGACCGTGCCCTTTGCTTTAAAAAACTTCTTAGTTTCAGGAGGTCCCATTTATTAATTGTTGCTCTCAGTGTCTGTGCTACTGGAGTTGTATTTAGGAAGTGGTCTCCTGAGCCAATGCATTCCAGACTCCTTCCTACTTTCTCTTCTATCAAGTTCAGAGTAACTGGATTTATGTTGAGGTCTTTGATCCACTTGGACTTAAGTTTTGTGCAGGGTGACAGATATGGATGTATTTGTAATCTTTTATATGTTGACATTCAGTTATGCCAGCACCATTTGATGAAGATGCTTTCTTTTTTCCATGGTACAGTTTTGGCTTCTTTGTCAAAAATCATATGTTCATAGGTGTGTGGATTAATGTCAGGGTCTTCAATTTGATTCCATTGGTCCACATGTCAGTTTTTAACCCAGTACCAAGCTGTTTTTATTACTATAGCTCTATAGTAGAGTTTGAAGTCAGGGATCATGATGCCTTCAGAGGTTGCTTTATTATATGGGATTGTTTTAGCTTTCCTAGGTTTTTTGTTTTTCCATATAAAGTTAAGTATTGTTCTTTCCAGGTCTGTAAAGAATTGTGTTGAGAATTCCATTGAATCTGTAGATTGTTTTTTGTAAGATTGCCATTTTTACTATGTTGATTCTATCTTTCTATGAGCATGGGAGATCTTTCCATTTTTTGATATATTCTTCAATTTCTTTGTTCAGAGATTTAAATTTCTTATCATACAGGTCTTTCACTTGCTTAGCTAGAGTTACTCGAATGTATTTTATATTCAAATCTCTTATAACTTAAGTTACACTCAGTTGTTAGCCATGATATTTGTGCTGGAAATCAAATCTTTGCCCTATCCAGGACTAGCTGCTGTTCTTAAATGCTATGCCATCACCCTGTCTCCAAAATAACAGTTTCAAAAGGTGTGGACCCAAATAGAATTTATCAAACTTTGATACCACAATATCTGATGTTTGCTTTTCTAATGATGTAATACATGTGGGAAAAGAATATTTGAAGAAGGGATTAAGTTTAACAAGATGGAAAGGCAACATTCTTTTACTATAGTTCATTTTAATGAGTCTACCACTTCAACACTCAGGAAAAGAAGCAAGCCTCCAACAGACAAAACTTGGTCAACAAGTTAGTTGTAACACAACAATACCATTATATATATATATATGTATATATATATATATATATATATATATATATATATATATATATATATGGGAAGAATAATAACTCCCGTGTTTTCCAACTCATTTCATATCACTGACCATTAAATGTCAAGCTCAAACATACTATTTCATTCTGAATGATTGATTCATAATTTGGTATAACATGTATGGAAAATATTTTCCACGCATCTTATACTTTCTATTCATCTATTTTACAAACATGAAATACTGGAATAAAATATTTCAAACAATTTCCAGATGTTACTTGTTCTCAGTAGATTGCAAGTAGATCTGTTAGTGAACCTGGAAATGTAGACAAAAGGTGTTGTCTAGAAAATATGACCAAATAAATTAATAAGCATGTAGGACCACTATTTCAGTCAGTATATGTAGGACTATCTTATAGTCCAACCACATCTCTCATGGAACCTCCTGAAAATACACAAGTAAGCATAACACACAGATACTTTTCTGCCAATGTTTTATGGTGGTATTTTATTTGTACTGAAATGTGATTTTAATTGTATGTTAATAAATAAAGTTGCCCAGGGGTCAGAGCTATTAGAGCCATAGCAAGAGCGTGGCGGTGGTGGCACATGCCTTTAATCCCAGCACTTGGTAGACAGAGCTAGGTAGATCTCTGTGTGTTCAAGGATACAGCCAGCATTGGAGACACACACCTTTAATCTCAATACCAACCAGAGAAGACCTGGAAGTCTCTACAGACAGGCAGTGACAAGGCAGTCATTTGTTTGGGTTTACAACCAATGAGAAGGCAGAACAGAAAGACTATATAAAGACAAACACACAGGAAGTAGGCTCTCTTTTCGGTGAGCTCTCTTGGCTGAAGAGGATCACTGAAGCAGGAAGGGTAAGGCTCTTAGCTCTGACTTCTTGGCTTTCTTCTCTGAATCGGCTCTGTGTTTCTTATTTAATAAGATGGTTGGTTGGTTATATGTACAATGTTTATTCCATTCTTTTTCAGCATTTGCTAGATATGGAATCCCCCTTGATGCCTCTCCACAGATGAGGAAATAAAAAAATTCAGCTAAAATTTTGTAATATTATTTTCACATGAATAAAGATTCACTATTGTTATTTGCAATGTATTATTAGAATTTTGAAGTTTTTCCCATGAATTACCATACTAAAATATATACACAGTGATTTTTAACTATGCCATATACATGAATTTTAGGGACGTTTAAATAAATAGATTCTATATAATTCCTAAATGACTGAAACCAATTATAAGATTTTACAAATAAGATTATTGGGTCCAGACTTCTCTTAGACATATTAGAATTCAGAGGAAAGTCACATAGAATTTATTTACATATAATGGAGTTGTCCTCAACATGCAAGAATTAAATGATGTCATTAGCAGGAATTGGGGATGAATTAGGAAGTCATCATGTTACATAAACAGTCTCTGGAAATTCATGCTTATCAGACTGTAGATATAATTGTGTGTGTGTGTGTGTGTGTGTGTGTGTGTGTGTGTGTGTGTGTGTGTGTGTATGATTGTCAGTTTATGTGTGCATGTGTGTGTGTACATACATTAAAACATTTAAGGTAGGAGAGGAATTACTTGAGAATTTAAGGCCTTAAGGAACTAGGGATTGGGAACCCAGTGAAGTCAGTGTAAAGAAAAATATCACACCTGTTTCATTAATTCAATATGCTCAAAAACATCATGAAGTCAGAAGGAAACTTCTTACATTGAGGAAGATGAACAACTGATGTGGGTGAGAGGGGGAAAATACCAACTAAAGACACGTGACACATATGTGAATTGCCAGAATAAATTCATTTATGCTGTATATTAATTAAAAAAATAATAATTAAACCACACAAAACAAAGCTGAATACAATACCGAAAATGGACAAGTGGAATTTTTATTTTCACACTCCATAAAAGGTGAATTTTCTGTCTTCCTATGAAAGACTCTTCTTGTCTCATTGCTCTTTTCACACATCTTATGCCCCCAGGTTAGCTAATCACAAAACCAGAGGTCATGCACTATTTAAATATTTATTATTAATGGACAATCAAATGCACATAAGAACATTAGCCCTATGTGCCTCATCTCAGATACTAAATAGGACACATTTTCAACCACAGCAATGACATGCCCAACTTTGTTCTACTTTCTCTGCAGTCCATATCCACTGAAGGAGGCTCATCAGCCCACACTCATCAGAACACTCTGACACTGCAGGTTCTAGAATGCAAACAAAAACAGAGGTCTAGGAAAATGTTATAAGAACAACTTTCACATTAACACAGGGTCACTTCGTTATTTTAGAAATCAAATATTTACTTTATCTTCTCTTTAATAATGATTGGTTTGGAGGAACAGTGAGAGATCTTATTTAGTAATTGATGTGTAGGAGAGAAAATCTCTATGGATCTTGTTGAATATTAAAAAAAAATATTTTTAATGTAAGTGCAACAGTACATCTGCAATGAGCTGGATAGGTATAGAACAGTAGGATTAAGGAAATTTGGGTACTTTGCCTGATTATTTGTTCTCAACACAGTGGAAGCACAGGATTTGGTTAGACATTCTGTAACTGTTACTGTAGCATAGGTCCCACTCTGCATGCTGTGTGGAACTCAATTGCTGTAAACATGGAGCTGCTTTTCCCTTAAAGGGACTTCATAATAAAATTCCCATTGTATAACCAGGAATGCTGACTTTGTGAGTCCTTCCTGAATCAATATGGAATGTCTCAATGTGAAACATCTGCCAAAATCTACAGACATCATTTCTAAAGGCATAAAAATACACAGATTGTTCAAACAGTCCAGGGATCAAGTTTTCCCAAAATGGCATCTTCCAAAGAGCCTTAATTTTCACAACTATGAGTGATGTCATGAAGCTAGCTGAACTCTCCTCATATATATTTATCAACCAAATTTAATTACATGAGCATCAGATGTAGAGCCCCAGGGAAGGGAGTGTCCAAGAATCCTACAAGGGGAAGGAACCATCTGGAAGAAAAGAAATTGTGAATCACAAGTAGCCAGTCCTTTGGCTACAAAGAAAAAAACAGGTGGGAATATGTGTGCCTATATAATGTGCTAATCTTAATAGCACTTCACAATACACACTGACCAGGCTTCAAGTATGACAAAGATGTTTACTTTGATTTTTCTTTTCTTGCTCCTGAACATTCCACTTCCTGTGTCCAGTTTCATTCATCCCAGATGTCTTTGGAGAATGAAGCAGAATAAAGATAAGGATGGAGACTTGTTGACAGGTTGTATCTTCATTCTTATAAGAGTGCAGTGGCCTGTGGAGAAAGATTATTTCAACCACATTCTTAATATACAGTAAGTTCCTTTTTATTTTCCATGTAAATGTCATCATGAAAATTTCATTGTGGGTAGGAAGATGAGAGTCAGAGCAATGCTTTGAATATTTGGCCTGTTACCCAACCTGAAAACTAAGAAATGACCTCAAGTTCTTTTAGAGACTCAATGCTCTTTTTCTACTTTTAATTTGTCCAGAGAGTGTTCTGTTTTTCTCCCAGTTATCCCACTACTGAAAAGGCTGGAATCTGAGTAAAGAAAGGACTCTCTATCTTGTTCCATCACATATAGCCCTCCTCTTGACAGTTTCAACAGCACAGTAGCTGGTGGTGTCTTACTGAAGGAAACTCCACACTATTCAATGACTATCACTTTAAATGAGTGTAGCTAAATGACTGTCAAGTAGAGTCTGTGATGACCCTTTGATCACTATGTCACTCCTAATGCATGTGCTAGGACAACTAATATTTGCAGCAACCCTAGCTCCAGAGAATTTTTACATGTATATACAGTTACTCTCTCAGATGCTCTGCATGTGGTCACATTGTGCCTTCTAAAGCTGCATCAAGAATGAAGTAGGAGACCTGTCCACTGTGAACTTCATATGTGTTCCTGTTTCTCCATAGTTCACTTATATACATGAGTAACTACTGACCTTTAAATTCATAGTCTAGTTCTTCACATTCTCTATAGGTAAAGAAGGAATATGTGGACTATAAAAGATATATTTGCGTTCTTTGAAATATAAAGCTGTCACTAACATGGCGACTGCTTACTTTCCTTGTCTCTTCCCTGAATAAGAGTTGTAGCATGCGATACTTGGCAACATTTGGGAACAGCTACCTACCAGTTCATCTTTGCCATTATTTAAGAGGAATGTGTCTCTTCCCTTTATGTCTAAGCCGTTTATGCCCTGACATTTATATCACACTAACCTCTTATGTTTTTCTTTCTGTAATTTTACTAATTATAGCTACATATTTTACCAATTTGGGCACAATACACATTTTATTTTGTGTATTGCTGATAGTTGTTTTCAAACATAGCTCTTTAGTCCAGTAGGCAACTCTAACAGCTCATGTCATTGATGTTTATTAATGTCTAGTGTGCAGGAGTTAGTGTTTCAGATTCATAAGATATAATCTCAAATTCCTGTTAACTGTTGCTGAAAATTTCAATGACATTTTTTCATATGTTAACAAAAAATATTATAAGATATTTTTGTTCAACAAATGTACAGATAAATATATTTATACACAAAGTTAATATAGTGGTGCAGTTTATATATGGGATAGAGATTGTATTTAACTCTGAGAGAATCATTCAGAATGAAAGAGTATATTTGTTTGTTTGATTTTTATTGGCCAGATGATACAAAGTGAGTAAGAAGACATGGTAGTTATTATTTTTCCCATAAATATAAACACAAAATGCTATTGTTCTATTCCTACTAGATTGTTGACTATCTTTATTTTCAAAATTCATAAATATTTCCCACACATCATACACTTTATAAACTTTCATTTTACAAATATATTTCACTGCAATTTCTAGATGTCCCTTGTTCTCAATACAATGCTAGTTTTGTGTATTTGTAACTGGAAATGTATATAAAGTGTTCTCTCTATAAGAAAATTTATGTTGGACAAATATACCAAGTATATTTACATTGAACATACTTCTGTAAACATAAAATATGTGAACAATGCTAGGTATATGCACTTAATCTCTGCATTCGGGAAAAGAGCAGATGTATTTCTGTGAATTTGAGGCCAGTCTATTTTAGAGCCATGTGTCATTCAAAACTATGGAATCCATGGCAATTTTATGACTTCAAGGAGTATTTCTCTTGTCCATACATACAGATACATGAATTTACCAAATATACTCTAGTACTTAAATTTATTTAAAATAAGTCTTTTGAAAAAACATCTTGTGCCTGCCATAGAGAAACCAGAAAGAAAGAAACAAGATGAGGATGGACATGAGGGAATATGTTAACTATATTGTCCACTAATCACAATTAATTATAAGTACAGGAGCCAAATGTTGCCTCAGAAACACTACTGAGCACTTACCTGTCATGCTTTGAATGCCTTATCCAATTCAGTTTGTTTCCTTAAAATTATCAGAAACTTTGCTCATGCTTTACATGTATTTTTCATATTGTTCAATAATTTCAAAATGAATTCATGATAAAGTTTACTGTTCAGTCAAGGCTGTGCCCTGGTATTTACCTTCTGAGCAAGCACTCAAAAACCAAAGACGGACAGCCCTCTCTGTAGAAAATGCAAAGGCTTATCTTGTTCATGGGAGATGCATTCTCATGAACTTTTAAAGCTTTTGTAAGCTTTCAGCTTCTTATGTCATCCCAACCTCACAACACAGGAGATTTGTTTCAATCATAGTAGATGGTTGGGAATATTAAATAATCCTTATTCTGACTACAAATGATCATCTGTAGATTTTTGACCACAATAAACACTGTTCAATTTACAGAACATTAACTGTAACCTACCAGTTTAGCCTGGCCTTGGCTATTTCCATTGATGAAATCAACAAGAACCATGATCTTTTACCAAATATGTCTCCAGTTTTTGAATTACTAGCAGAAAGTATAATACTGTGTCACAATTACACAATCTCATTTTTTTCTGAACAAAATCATGAAACTCCCCCTAATTGTGTCTGTAATAAAGAAATCAGGTGTACAGTGGTGCTTACAGGACCTTACTGGGCAGCATCTGCAATAATTGGACCATTCCTGGACATCTACAAATCTCAGCACATAAGTTTTTCTTTTGGGGCTGTGATTCTGCAGGAAATCTTGTCTCCATTGGTGCTAAGATGTGTGGGGAAGAGACTGGCATCACACTTATGGTAAACTGTGTAGTTCAAGAGTACTATTCAGACTTGATGGGAATTCTACATTTCCTTGTGTGAAGCAGCGATAAGGGAAGAAGTAATGACAGGATTTTCTAGAACACTGCTTATAATTTCTTAGCAGTGCATGATAACTCATGCTGCTTCCTATGTCCTAGGCCCTTCAGCTTACCTATGGACCTTTCCATCTTATCTCAAATGATTATTATCAGTTTCCCTATCTGTATCAGATGGCCCCCAAAATACATCTGTAGCCCTGGCCATGATTTATGCTTTACTTCAACTGTAATTGGGTTGGGCTGGCCATCTCAGACAATGATCAGGCTACTCAATTTCTCTCATATTTGAGAACAGAGATGGAAAAATACAGTCTGCTTCACCTTCATGAGCATCATCCCAGGCAATCTGCATTTATATATGCCAAGAGTTGAAGTATATTATAACCAAATCATGACATTATCCACAAATGTACTTATCATTTATGGTGACATGGACAGTACTCAAGGGGTGAACTTTAGAATGTGGCAATCTCCAGGTATACAGAGAATATGGGTCCCCAACTCACAGTGGGATGATACTATACATAAGATAGCCTTCATACTTTATTCATCCATTGGGTCTCTAGCTCTCACACACCACAGTAGACAGAAGTTTTCCTGTGTCCTGCAGCTGCTTGGTCACAAATAAACACACAGAGGCTTAGCAAATTTCCATGAAACACCACCATGCTGAGATTTCTGATTTTAATTTTTTTTGTCTAGATACTGGTTCATCTCAAATACTCAGATGAATACCTGAATACCTGGCAAGGCTGGGTGGATAAAATTTAACTGTGAAGTCTCAGCATGTAAGTCTAAGGCACTGAAGACCTGCTCATCCAATGCCTCATTACAATGGCTAATGGTGCAGACTTTTGATTTGGTCTTTTTTTTTTTTTTTTTTTTTTTTTGGTTTTTCGAGACAGGGTTTTTCTGTGTAGCTTTAGAGCCTATCCTGGAACTCACTTGGTAGTCCAGGCTGGCCTCGAACTCACAGAGATCCACCTGGCCCTGCCTCCCGAGTTCTGGGATTAAAGGCGTGTGCCACCACTGCCCGGCTTTGATTTGGCCTTTATTGATGGCGGTTATGATGTATACAATGCTGTGTATGCTGTGGCCTAAGCCTTATATAAGATGCTCTTTCAACAAGAAGATATTCAGCTAATGGACAATAGGAAAAAAAAACCTATATAAGTGCTTAAAGGTAGTATTTCTTGTATTGGATGATATTTGGTGTCATCAGTATCAGAGTGATTAAGAGTCTCTTAGATGCTCAAATCTAATGTATGAAGAAATGTTCATGAAATATATTTCTAAACATTTTTTTCTTGCTGAGGAAATAATTCTAGCCATTACTGTAAGTCTCTAATGCAATGGCAATTAAATGGAAGAAACAATTTATCAATGAAAATCAGTGATTATGTTACAAAGCACCTGATATCCTCACCCCATCCTAATACTGAAAACATATCAGTCCTAAGTCATTAATGCTCTCCATGTTGAGAAAATTAGCCTTCATTTATTAATTCCCAACTACGTTCTAATCAGTGTAGGAGATGGTTTTCATATGTGTCCTTGGCTGTTTCTGCTCCCCCTCTATGCTCTAGGGACCTCACTTTTAACTCTGAGAGTAATTATACAAGAAATTTGCTAAGATTCTTTTTGGTACATACATGCATATTTGTGTACGTGAATGGATAATGTCACTGCACATGGCTGTATATTTGTGTGTTTCTGTGTATCTGTGTTGCCCTATATATGTGTGTGCTCCTGCCTAGCTGCAAATCTATCTGCCTGTTTGTAGAAGTGATCATAAATTTGCCTTATGGCAATGTCTTTATGTCTGAGTGTTTGTTTTTGTGTGTATCTTCCTGTGTGAATTAGTGCATGGGTCTATGTGTGTGTTTTGCAAGTTTCTGTGTATGTGCTTGTATATACATATGTCTGTGTTGCTGTGCATGTGTGTGTCTGTGGGTATGTCTTTGGAAGTTGGCATAAATTTGTCTGTGTCAATGTCTCTCTGTGTAGTTGTTTATATTTGCATATCTCTCACTCTGTGTATTTCGGCGATTATGCATGTTTGTGTCGGCCTCTGGATGTATTTTGTGTGTTTAATTTTCTGAGTGTCTGTTTGAATGTGTATGTCTCTCTGTCTATGTGTGCCAGTATGTTTATCTGTTTGTCTGGGCATGTACCTGAGTGTGTAGAAATGAGTATATGCCTGTATTATTTATGTATCTCTGTATGGATGCCGGTATGTCTGTATGTAGCAGTGTGTGTGTGTGTGTGTGTGTGTGTGTGTGTGTGTGTGTGTGGTTGTAACATCATGATCTCCTTCAGTAATTTTACTGTTCTTGCTAAATCTTCAAATACTATCTTGAATAAATAGAAAGAGAATAGACAGCTTTGTCTTCTTCCTGATTTTATTGGGATTACTTTGATTTTCTTTCTTTCTATTTAATTTGCTGTTGGCTATGGGTCTGATGTAAATTGCCTTTATTATGTTGAAGTATGTTCCCTGTATTCCTACTTCCCCCAAGATGTCTTTTTGAGAAAAAATGTGTTTTTAATTCTGTTATTTGCTTAATATTATTAATACAAATATTCCAATTGCATTTAATTTCCTACCAAAAAAAACCCCACAAAAATTAGCTTCATTTCTTTACTACTGAAAAACTTCATGCTTGTATACTATATTTTTCTCATTCAATTCTCTGTTGTTGGACACCAAGTTTGATTTACTTATTTATTTATTCACACTCATTTTAATACTTAGATTTAAAAAAAAATAAAACATTCCCCAAGACTTTTAACACAATGGGCTGTTGGATTTTCTCAATGGCCTTTGAGAAGCATCTAATGAGATTAATATATGGTGTTTTTCTTTCAGTTTCTTTATATGATGGATTACATTGACAGATTTTTCTGATATTGAACCACATCTCAATCTCTGGGATAAAGCCTATTTAGTCATAATGGATGATCTTTTTCATGTTTTCTTGGATTCGACTTGAAAATATTTTATTGAATATTTTACATCTATGTTCATAAGGGGAATTTGTTTGTAATCTTATTTTATGGTTGGATTATTTGTGGTTTTTGAATCAGGTGACTGTGGCCTCATAAAATGAAGTTGGCAGTCTTCCTTCTGTTTTTATTTTGTGGAATAATTTGAAGAAAACTGGTGTTAGTTCTGAGTGGAATTTCTGGTAAAACTATGTGCTAAAACCATCTGACTCTAAGTTTTATTTGGTTGGGAGAGTATTACAGATTGTTTCTATTTCTTTAGGGGTTATAGGTGTGTTACAATTATTTATCTGATCTTTATTTAACTTGGTAAGAGGTATCTATTGAAAAAATGATCCATTTCTGTTTGATTTTCCAATTTTGTTAATTACAAGTTTTAAAAATATGACCTAATGATTATTCAGATTCACTCGATGTCTATTATTATGTCTCCTTTTTCTTTTCTGATTATGTTAATTTGACTGTTCTCTCTATTTTTATTTAATTTGGATAAGGGTTTGTCTATCTTGTTGATTTTATCAATCAATTCTTTGTTTCATTGACTCTTTATTGTTCTCTTTTTTTTTCTGTCTTATTGATTATAGACTTCAGTTTGATTATACTACAGTCTATTCTTCTTGATATGCTTTCTTCATTTTGTTCTAGAGCATTCAGGTGTGTTGCAAATTGCTAATATCAGATATCTCCAATTCATTTTGTAAAAAGCTAGATGAAGGTAGAAGTAACCATCTTATTAAATAGGAAACACAGAGCCAATGCAGAGATGAAAGCTCAAGAGGTCCGAACTAAGAGCCTTACCCATCACTTCTGCAGCTATCCTCTTCAGCCCAGAGACCTACTTCCTGTGTGTTTGTCTTTATATAGACTTTCTGTTCTGCCTTCTCATTGGTTGTAAACCCAGCCACATGACTGCCTCATCACTGCCTGTCAGTACAGATCTCCAGGTCTTCTATGGTTGGTATTGAGATTAAAGGCATGTGTCTCCAATGCTGGCTGTATCCTTGAACACACAGAGATCTACCTAGCTCTGCCTACCAAGTGCTGGGATTAAAATCATGCATCACCACTGCCCAGCCTTTGATACAGATCTAATAGATCTGACCCCCGTGCAACTTTATTTATTAACATACAAATCACATTTTAGTGCAAATAAAATATCACCATAAATGAACCTTATTTTTCCACCACTTTCACTTTGTCCTATAAGCTTGGGTGTATGTTTTATTCATATTCATTTAATTCTATGAAGTCTTTAATGTCTTTATTCTTGTCTTAATTTCCTAGTCATTCATTAGCGAGCAGTTCATTTTCCATGAGTTTGAAACTTCTCTGTTTTTTCTCTTATTGTTGATGTTTAGGATTAATCTGTGGTAGTCTGGTAGGATTCAAGGGGTTGTTTCAATATTCTTACATTGTTTGAGACTTGTTTTGTGACCAAGTATTTGGTCAATTTTGGAAAAAGTTCAATGAAGTTCTGAAAAGAAGAAATACTCTTTCATGTTTGAGTGCAATGTTCTGTAGCTATGTGTTAGGTATTTTGTTTATAACGTCTGTTAGCAAGAGTGTTACTCTGCTTTGCTTTTGTCCTGATGACTAGTCCTCAGGAGAGAGTGGGATTTTGAAATCTCCTACTATCTATGTCTAAGAGTCAATGTGTGATTTAAGCTTTAGTCACATTTATTTATCTTTCTTTTTAAGTTATGTTTCTTTTAGTAATGTGAGTGACCTTTCATTTAGAGCATTGATGTTGAGAAGTGAAATGTTATCTCTATGGATTTCTCCTATAAATATGTAGTATATTTTCTCATCCTCTTTGATTAATTTGGGTTTGAAGTGTACTTTGTTAGATGTTAGAAATGCTTCCCTCTCTTGTTTTTTAAATCATTTTGCTTAAAAAATTTTCTAGTCATATTAGTCTCTCTGTTACATTCTATGATACTAGAAACTTAACCCAGGACAGAAAAAGGACTTGACTCTGTCTGTCTATCTTAAAGAGTGAGACACTAAAAGATACACTAAAGCACTACAGAGGTTATACCCGTGTGTGATTGATTCAAGAATAGGAGAGATGATGGGCATAGAAGTTATAGTTGAGAAGCACAATCAAGCACGTAACATATCACTATCTTACAATGGAAGCATGAAGTTGGGGGAAGTCTATATATGCCTTGGGTTCTGTTGTTTTTTGGGTGAGTGTTTGTTTTTTAATAGGCTCCTATTGTTTTGGCCTTGTGTTTCAGCCTTCTGAGCCTTGGGATTAAGGCCAATGTTGTCACAGCTGATGAACCTGTACATTTCAACAAATAATACTAAGCACTTGGGAGGCTAATTTGAAGAAATAAGAAATTCATTCATAATATCATAAAAAAACTCTAAGTGATTAAGGAATCACCTGGAAAACCAAATAAATAATAAGTTTCTAAACTGTCTCTAGACAAAAAAATGTGGGACAGAGGAGAAAATTTCATTATCAAAGTAAATTGTGTCCATTCTAGAATATTTAAAACATACAGGGAAAGAAGGTGAGATGGAAAAAATAATGGCATTTTTTGAAAGCAAGAATTTTTTTATTAAAATATTTATACACCTAAAAAATTTTATAGTCATTAACTCTGAGGTATGACTATCTTTGTTTTTGAGGTATATTTATTATTTGCAGAATAGATACTCTTTCCACATCCATTCTGGCAGTCTGTTACTTTTTATATTGTATCTGATACTACTGACATATCAATGAAAATTATTGTAAATTTCTGTTTTCTTGTTGTATTTTGTTGGTGATGGTGATGTTTGTGAGTGTTTCCCTTGTTTTGATTTTTTTGGTAAGAGATTGTTTTGTTTCTTGTGTTTTTATGGATGAAGTTAACTTTTCTTGTTTGATTTTTCCCTCTATTACCTTCTGTGGTGCTGCATTTGTGGATAGAAATCATTTAAATTTGATTTGTAATGGAGTACCCTGTTGTCTCCTTCTATAAGGATTGAAAGTTTTTCTGCATATAGTGGTATGGGTTGACATCTGAGCTCTTTTAGCATCTGCAGGACAACTGACCACATCATTCTGGCTTTTATAGCCTCCATTGAAAATCTGATGATATTCAGCTAGGTCTACATTTATATATTACTTCACCTTTTCCTCATACCATTTAATATTCTTCCTTTGTTCTGTGTATTTAATGTTTTGACTATATTGAGAGGGCATCCTTTTTCTTTTACAATCTATTTGGTGTTTTGTAAACTTTTTTGTACCTTTGTAGGTTTTTCCTTTTCTAGATTAGGAAAACTTTCTTCTATGATTTGGGGAAAAATATAATGTGGGCATTTGTGATGGGATTCTTCTCATTCCTCTATTCCCGTTATTCTTATGTTTGACCTTGTCATAGTGTTTGAGTGTTCCTGGAAGTTTTGTGTCAAGGATTTTTTAGATTTAGCATTTCCTTTGATAATTGTATCTATCTTGTCTCTTATATCTCCATGACTTAGATTCTCTATTCCATCTCTTGTATTCCTGTTTGCCACCTTGATTTTTCTTTTCCAAAAGTTCCTCAGTTTGTGTTTCTTCACAGATTGTTTCCTTTTTCAAATCTCATACAGTCTTATTCATTCCTTTCAATTGAATGTTTTTTCTTTCCTTTCGTTAAGGGATTTACTCATTTCCTACTCATTTTTGTTTATCTTTCCCTCAATTTCTTTCAGTGATTTATTGATTTCCTCTTTAAGATCCTCAACCATTTCTAACAATTTGGCTTTAAGGTCTTTTTATTATGCTTCAGCTCTGTTGGAATAGTCATGGTTTGCTGTAGTAAGATAGCTGGCATTGGGAGTAACATACTGCCTCTGCTGTTGTTGATAGTATACTTACACTTTTGTTTCTAGGCATCTGAGTTTGTGGTAATTATAGGTCTAGATGCTTATTTATAATTTCTTCTTATTTGTATATGTGTTTGGTTCCTTTGTTTCTGTTTTCTCTTTTGTCTTCTGGCCAGTGTGGCCTGAGGTTCTTCAAGGCATCTCCACACAACTTGTGGGAAAAACTTCTGGTGACCAGATTGGCTTCTGTTCTAGAGGGGGAAATATCCCCAAGTTGGGCATGAACACTTTGAAGCAGAGGTGATTGAGATTGTGGATATGATATGGGTGGGGGCATCAAAATGGGAGATAGTAAAGAGGATGGCCAAAAACGTGGACTTTTTACAATCATGCATGTTCTCTGGTTGAGTAGGTAATCACCTACAGTGTTATTGGTCTGAAGCACTGTGGTCTGCAGTGTTGGGGATGGGCAATAGCATTTTGTGGACAAGGACAGTGGGGGAGATTCAAGGATGGCCTATCTGAAATTCTGGGGGCCACTGTGGTCTCTGGTAGAGCTGGGAGAATCTGACATCAGTGGACCTGTGATATCGTTGAAAGGGGAAAAATAGAAAAGTTGGTATAGGGTAGGCTGTCATCAAGAGAATGAAAGAACTTGGGGGGTTCACCATGCAAATGGCCTACATAGATTTTTGTTGGCAGGCATGTTAAAGGTTAGAGACTTGATTGACAAGTGTAGGGTTGTGTTGAATCATTGACTTGTTCTGTCACTGGTGCTTTATCTGTGGTGAATAGTCATATGTTCATCTGCCCAGGAAATGTACACACAATGTTCAAAACACATGTGGCAACAACAAAGCTTTGTAAACAGTCAATTAGAAAAAAATTAAGTACAAATTATTTAAAAGTAAAGGTACTCAGATGCACCTTATAGTGCTTCCCAAGCTGCTTTATGGGCCTGTGTTGCAACCTCTGTTATAAACACACATCAAGTGTATTTTACACCATGTGTTCCATCAAACCTTGCATGCTATTTGACAAAATGTGGGTCTTTACCTTCCTTCTCTTCCACCAAATCCAATCTCACAATTCCTTACCCAGCTCACCAGCACCCTACTTGCTGTGCACTCAATTCCCTACCTTTGGCCCTATTGCCAGTGGAAAACAGAAATCATCTAATTATAACTTCCCTACTATCACTCATTGCATTAACACAGATCCAAATTCCAGGAGACATTCCCTGGATACTCACAGCCCACTCCAGCCAAGGAAACAGAAAAGGTAACTGTAAATGTTCACCTTTCCTTCAGCTCCTCAAAAAATGCAACGCCATGTCATGTGCCCAGCTCTGTAGCTGAATATCCTCTTCTGCTAGCCACATCAACAACTCCAGTGGTTCACAAAGATCTTCCCAACCAAACCTCCTTTTCTATACTCTATGGTTTATTCTGGTCATGCAACCTGAACAACTAAACCTAGGAAACCCTCAGGACACTGTGGCCAGAGAAGCTTACTGGCTATCCATAGATATTTACTTCTCCTTCCATTCTTCCCATTCAAATTATCCATTACCAAACTCAGTTTTATAACAGACATTCTAAGCTGCACTTTCCTTACTCTATAATGCATTCCTATGGGACAAAGAAATACTGATTGTAAAACCTGATTTCTTCGCTTCAAGGGATCTCTTCAGATCCCCCTAATGTCCCATCTTCATTAATCAGTTTCAGCTCCCAATATCTAAAAATATATTTTACATGGGAACCTCACTGGACAATTCTATCAGGATGTCAAAATTTTTTCTACCAGGCAACACACAGCTTCCAAAAACTACAATGACAAAATCACAATAACAGGAATCAACACTCACTGCTTATTCATATCTCTCAAAAGGTATGGCCTCAAATCCCTTAAAAAGATACTCAAAATAACAGAATGGATGTGAAAATATGACCCATCTGTTTGTATGTGTTCATAAGACATTATTTGACTGCCTTAGCCAATTTAGTGACTCTCATAAGAAAATATCATAGTCTCATGGATTCACACATTACATGTGTTTTTCATATTGCTTGATAATTCCAAAATGAAGACATGATCAGGATTGCTGTTTGATTAAGCCTGAGTCTTTTTCTTTATCTGCTAAGTAAGCACTCCCAAAGCAGAAATGGACACTACTCTTGTGGAAGATGCCAATGGCTCATGCTATTTATGGGAGATGCACACTCATGAATTTGAAAGCTTTTGTAAGCTTCCAGCTTCTTATGTCATTCCATCCTCTGTAGCTAGAGATTTCCTGCCTGGCCCACAGTCAGGACAAATCTTTGTCACCCGCCAGTCCCACAGCTGTCAGACCCAACCAAGTAAACACAGAGACTTATATTGCTTACAAACTGTATGGCCGTGGCAGGCTTCTTCCTAACTGTTCTTACAGCTTAAATTAATCCATTTCTATAAATCTATACCTTGCCACGTGGCTCTTGGCTTACCGGCATCTTCACATGTTCTTTGTCATCGTGGCGGCTGGCAGTGTCTCCTTCTGCCTTCCTGTTCTTTCTTTTCTCCTCTCTGTTAGTCCCACCTATACTTCCTCCCTAGCCACTGGCCAATCAATGTTTTATTTATTGACCAATCAGAGCAACACATTTGCCATACAGAACATCCCACAGCAATCCTCAAAGCACAGGACAGTTGTTTCAGTATTATTAAGGGGTGGTTGGGAATACCATCCAGTTCAGGTTGGTCCTTCTATTGACTACAAAGGATTATCTGTAAATCTCTGTCTGTAATAAACACCATACCCTTTTACAGAACACCAACTGAAAACAAACACTTTCCATTGGCCTTGGCCTTTTCCCTGGATGAAGTCAATAGGAACCCTGATCTTTTGCCAAATATGTCATTCGTATTTGAATTCTCTGAAAGTGGTTGTAAGACTGTGTCAGAATTATACAGTCTCATGCCTTTATCTGAAGAAAAGGAAGAACTTCCCCCTAATTATAATTGTAATGAAAGGACTGCGTGTATAGTGATGCTGACAGGACCAATCTGGGAAGCATCGGCGATTATTGGGAAATGCCTCGACCCCTACAGATCTCAACAGGTGAGACATTTGTGGTGTGGGTTTGTCAGAAATCGTGACTCTGTTGGTGCCACTCCCAGATGCTAAGAAGAGTGTGAGGAGGATACTAGCCTCACACTTATGTCAGACAACGTGGCTCAAGGGTGCTTTTCAGAGACTCGATGGGGCCTCATTTCCTTTTTTGAAATTGAGATGAGGAAAGAAGTAACAGGTAAGAGGATTTTATGGAACTCTTTGTGGAAAGTTTGTTTACAAGTTCTTAGGAGTACATGCTACCTCATGCTTCCCACTGTGTCCCAGGTCCTCCAGCTTACCTATGGACCTTTCCATACCATCCTGAGTGATCATGAAAAATTTCCCTATCTGTATCAGATGGCCCCCAAGGACACAGCCCTACCCCTGGCCATGGTTTCTTTGATGCTTCACTTCAATTGGAACTGGATAGGACTGGCCATCTTAGACAAAGATCAGGGTACCCAATTTCTATCACATTTGAGAAGAGAGATGGAAAAAAATATAGTCTGCTTTGCCTTTGTGAGCATGATCCCAGTCAAGATGGATTTATACATGTCAAGAGCTGAAGTATATTATAACCAAGTCATGACATCATCCACAAATGTTGTTATCATTTATGGTGACACAGACAGTACTCTAGCTGTGTCCTTTAGAATGTGGGAATCTCTAGGTATACAGAGAATATGGATGACCACCTCACAGTGGGATGTCACTACAAGTAAGAAAGACTTCACCCTTGACTCATCCCATGGGACACTAGCTTTTGCACACCACCATTCTGAGATTTCTGGTTTTAAAACTTTTGTCCAGACACTGAACCCTCTGAAATGCTCAGATGAATACCTCACAAGGCTGGGATGGATGAACTTTAACTGTGAGGTCTCAGCTTCTAAGTGTGAGACACTGAAGAATTGTTCATCCAATGCCTCATTGCAATGGCTAATGGAACATACTTTTGACATGGCTCTTAGTGATGACAGTTATGACATATATAATGCTGTATATACTGTGGCCCACGCTGTTCATGAGATGCTTCTTCAACAAGTGGATGATGGGAAAGGACACTATGCTAACTGCTTGAAGGTAGTGTGTCTTCTATTGGATGAAATGTTGTGTCATCAATACCATCGCCTTACAGTCTGTCAGATGCCCTGATTTACTTTATAAATATTATAAATATTTAATAAAATAGAAATACTTCTGAAATATTTTCTTGGTAAGGATGTAATCTATAAGTTGGTATAAATCTTAATGCAAAACAATGGAGTACAAAACAGTTTTTCAAGGAATATCAGTGATTATCTTACAGAGTATATAAATACCATCGCCCCTGCTCTATCACTGGAAACCTAACAGTCCTTCCTCATTAATCCTCTCCATGAGAAGAAGAGTCCTACTTCATCAATTGTGAAATATGTGGTAATCAGTGTATCAGATGGTTTTTACAAGTGTTCTCAATAGATTCTGCCCCACTGTAGGCTCTGGGGAATGTCTTTGGCACTTTGAGAGTAATTTCACAGGAAACAGTGCTATAATTCATTTCAGAACATACATTTGTATACATGTGTGTGAATGGATTGTTCTCATTGTGGATGGGAGTATGTTTCTGTATCTATGTGTATATCTGTGTTGCTATGTATATATGTGTTTCTTGCACATATATCTGCATATCTATCTGTCTGCGGAACTGAGCATAATTTTGTCTCATGTCGGTGTCTTTCTGTATCTATGTGTATATCTGTGTTGCTGTGTATATATGTGTTTCTTGCACATATATCTGCATATCTATCTGTCTGTGGAACTGAGCATAATTTTGTCTCACGTCACTGTCTTTCTATATCTATGTATATCTGTGTTGCTGTGTATATATGTGTTTCTTACACATATATCTGCGTATCTATCTGTCTATCTGCATATCTATCTGTCTATGGAACTGAGCATAATTTTGTCTCATGTCAGTGTCTTTATGTATGGGAGTTTGTATCTATGTATAACTTCCTGTGTGTGTGTGTTTTACATTATATGTTCTTGCATGCGACTATTTGTCTATTTTGCATATTGCTTGCACAAATGTGTATCTGTGTTTCTTTGTGTCTGTCTGTCTCTTTGTCTGTCAATTTGTCTTTGGATGTGAGGATAAATTTGTCTATGAGAATGTCTCTCTCTATGGGTGTTTCAATCTGTGTATGTCTCCTTGTGTGTATTTTTCTATAAAAGTGTGCATTTGTGTGTGAGCCTGTGTGATTGGCAGGTTTCTGTTTCTGTGTGTCTATTTGGATTCATGTGCCTGATTATGACTGTATTTTCATGTGTGTGTCTGGCACGCATATATATGTATGTGTATATTGTATGTAGCTGTGTGATGTATGCATGTCTCTATGGATGTGAGTCTCTCTCTTTGTCCATGTGTCTCTCTCTCACTCTTTGTGTGTGCATTTTTCATATCAATGTTTGATATCTATATGTATGTCTGTGTTTCTTTTTGGTAGTTTCCTCTGAAAGAATTTAAATTCTAGGAAGGTTATGATACTTTTATTTATCCACTTACTTTTATTACATTTATCCTCTGGGCACCTTCAATAACATTGCTTTTAAAAAGAAATCAGTATATTTTCTAACTTCAAGAACAGGCACATTCACTGTAGAATGCTGCCTCTCTTTCAGCTGCACTCCTTTCTGAGGAAGACTCACTTCACTAACCCTGTTGGAGAAAAAGTGAATATGAACCAGAGAGAAAATCTACAGGCAGAGTATGACATTTTCCTGGTTTGGAATTTCCCAAAAGGATTGGGACTTAAGGTGAAAATAGGAGAATTTAGTCCACATTTTCCACATGGTCAACAGCTCCATTTATATGAAGACGTATTAGAGTGGGCCACAGGAAGTAGACAGGTGGGTCTGACCTAACTGTAATCATTTCTGATACACAGTGGTAACACAGTCATGTGGGTCCATATCTCCTGCCTTGTAACTAGTGAAATGAAACAGACTGCCACAATAGGAAGCTCTTTCTAGCCTCCCTCTTCATGTTTTTTTCTTTTCAGTTTTTGATGTGACATTTTATTAATTCTTTGAAGGTCTCAGACATGCATGCTACCCATACAGTGAATTTTTCTCCTTGCAGAAAATGTTTCTGGTATTTAATATAAAAAGAAAATTGATTGTTACCACTGTATTATATTATTTCCAGTAAAGTGAGCAATATCCTCTTGATGCCATTCTGATTATTACACAATGCTTCTCCTTTTTTTCTGCTGAAAATTTGACATAGATGCTGAAATACTGAGGCTAAATGTGAGGAGGATTAAAGTAAACATTTGCAAACCATTAATTATTATTATATAATTTGCCTTGAGACTTTTTACCAACAGGTTCCTAAATGGTCAACATCTCTAACCACACATTAAGATAATATTTTCATAACCCATTTAAATACCCTATAAATGATAACTTTGTTCTTTCTTTTTTTCCTTCTTTTTCCTATTAAATATCTATGGATGTCTTGTCTGCATGTATCCCTCTGCAACACTGGTATGCCTGGTGCATATAAATGTCAAAACAATGATTTGGATCCCTGGGAATTGGAAATAGTTCAGGGCCACACAGTGGGTACTAAAAATCAAACTTGGGCCTTTTATCTGATCAGGAATTGTTATAGATAACTGAGCTAATTCTCCAGCCATGAAGCATGTCCTGTGTAAAAGAAATTACTCATTAGAAGAATATTTCTTGATCCCACTAATTCTTTCGCAGTTCATCTAAACAAGAGTGTATCTAATTTTCTTATGTGTGTGGGGAGGAGGTAGTAGAAGAAAAATAAATGACTTCTTAAAATTTATAAATGATTTATTCTACTATAAGTCTAAGGTATGTTATAGGTATGAATTCTGATGTGGGTAGTTTCATGGTATTCAGTTCCAAATTCCTGACTATAAAGTAGCATGAAATTTAAAGGAATAAACTTCAGAAAAGTCCTCAAGTTTGAAATAAAGTTGTATCTCATAGAGACCAGATAGTATAAAATCTACAAAATATTCTTTTTTTCAGATTAACAAAGAAAGATACTATCAGGGAAGAGGACATATGAGCTGAAGGTATAGAAACTGCACTTTCTATCCATTCAGAGAGCAGCAATGAAATGTCAAGTGTGCTCTAACCAAGCTCACTTGAGCATTACAAAAAAACATCCACTGGAGGCATATAGAAGATTAGGAACAACGCAAGCAGTGCTCTACTTCCAGATATTAAATTTTCAATGCAGAAAAAAGGAACAAAAATATAAAGAAATCAAATCAATACAAATCCAAATGTCAGACTCATAGGCTTAAATGTGAATATGTTCAAAGACATACTAAAAAAAGAATCCAAAGAATGATTATAACAGTATTCCAGAATATCAAGCAGGACACAAATCACCTCCAGCAGAATGCAATGAGATCACAAAAACTTGCATAAAATAAGGAAATGAGTGAGCATGTGACTAACACATTTGAAAAGGTATAAAATGATGAAAAAATTCAAACTAAAATATGTTTGAAAATAAATCAAAAAAATTCTAGTAAAAATTCTCACTAACAAAATATTTCAAGTTCAAGATAATATGGCATACTTGAAAAAAAGGCAAAAGAATTAGAACACTGATAATGTGACAAAGGTAAAAATAAGGACAAGTGAAAGATATATGCGACCAGGGGGATAGGATTAAAGGATCAAATTTACAAACAATGAGCAGAAGAGAAGAAGGAATTACCAAGACATCTACAGCATATCCAGTAAAATACAATGGGAATTTTCCACAATATAGGGAGACATGTGGACATCTAGAGACAGGAGGCATTTAAATTCTAAACACATGTCAGATAGAAACCTCCCCGTGACATATTTTACTTAAAGTTTGAATTATAAAGATAGGGAAAGAAAACTGAAGGCTGCAGAGAGAGAAACCCATTTCTTAGAAAGGTCCCTTCTAGATAACAGCAGATTCCTTCATGAACTCTGTTAAAAAGGGAGAGTATGAAGGATGCAACTCAAGTAGGTAGAGATATAGCTGCCAAACCCTCTTAATATATTCAACAAAGTTATCCTTTACAATCAAAGGAGGCTCCTCATGGGTATAAACTTGACTACATCTGGAATTTACTATTATTGGGATTTTTTGAGACAGGGTTTCTCTGTGTAGTTATGATTTTTGTCCTGCATCTTGCTCTGTAGTCCAGGCTAGCCTCTAACTCACAGATTTCTGCCTGGCTCTGCCGCCCTAGTGCTGGCATGAAAGGTGTGTGCCACTGCCAACTGGCTCATCTTGAATTTATTAAACCTCAAAAATGGAAGGCATACTTGAGAGGTTTTTTTATTACTTAATTTCAAGTAGGAAATTACACTTTTGAAAAATATCCAGATCTTTAAGATAGGAAGACATGCCTTATATCGAGTGATGGTGGTACATGCCTTTAATCTCAGTGCTCAGAAGGCAGAAGAAGGTGCATCTTTGAGTTCTAGGCCAGGCCCTTCTACAAATCGAGTTCCAGGACAGCCAAGGCTACAAAGAGTTGTCATGTCTGTGAAACAAAACCAAGAAAAGGAAAGAAAGAAAAGGAAGTCATACCTATAATTTATGTATTTTTTTTAAATTTTATTTTACAATACAATTCAGTTCTATATATCAGCCATGGATTCCTTTGTTCTTCCCCCTCCTGCAACCCTCTACTTCCCCCCCAGCCCACCCCCCATACCCACCTCCTCCAGGGCAAAGCCTCTCCGGAGGACTGAGATCAATCTTGTAGACTCAGTCCAGGCAGGTCCAGTCCTCTCCTCCCAGGCCGAGCCAAGCAACCCTGTATAAGCCCCAGGTTTCAGAAAGCCAACTCATGCAATGAGCATAGAACCTGGTCCCACTGCCTGGATGCCTCCCAAACAGATCAAGCCAATCAACTATCTCAGCCATTCAGAGGGCTTGATCCAGTTGGGGGCCCCTCAGCCATTGGTTCATAGTTCATGTGTTTCCATTTGTTTGGCTATTTGTCCCTGTGCTTTATCCAACCTTGATCTCAACAATTCTTGCTCATTAAACCCTCCTCTTTCTCATTAATTGGACTCCCAGAGCTCCACCTGGGGCCTAGCCATGGATCTCTGCATCCAGTTCCCTCAGTCATTGGATGGGGTTTCTAGCATGACAATTAGGATGTTTGGCCATCCCATCACCAGAGTAGGTCAGTTCGGCCTGTCTCTCGACCATTGCCAGCAGTCTATTGTGGGGGTATCTTTGTGGATCTCTGTGGGCCTCTCTAGTACTTTGCTTCTTCCTATTCTCATGTGGTCTTCGTTTACTATGGCCTCCTATTTCCTGTTCTCCCTCTCTGTTGTTGATCCAGCTGGGATCTCCCACTCCCCCAAGCTCTCTTTTCCTCCACCCTCGCTCTTCATTACCCCCACTCATGTCCAAGCTGTTCATGTAGATCTCATCCATTTCTACATAATTGGGTGATCCTTGTGTCTTTTTTGGGGTCCTTTTTCCCAGGTAGCCTCCCTGGTGATGTGAGTAGCAGTCCAGTCATCCTTGTTTCACATCTAGTATCCTCCTATGAGTGAGCACATACCATGTTTATCTTTCTGAGTCTGGGTTACCTCACTCAGGATGATTTTTTTCTAGATCTATCCATTTGCGTGCAAACCTCATGATGTCATTGTTTTTCTCTGCTGAGTAGTATTCCATTGTGCATATATACCACATTTTTTTAATCCATTCTTCAGCTGAAGGGCATCTAGGTTGTTTCCAGGTTTTGGCTATTACAAACAATGCTGATATGAACATAGCTGAACAAGTGCTCTTGTGGTATGATTGGGCATTCCTTGGGTATATACCCAAGTGTGGTATAGCTGGATATTGGGGGAGGTTGATTCCCAATTTTCTAAGAAAGCACCATATTGATTTCCAAAGTGGTTGTACAAGCTTGCATTCCCACCAGCAGTGGAGGAGAGTTCCCCTAGCTCCACATCCTCTCCAGCATAAGGTGTCTTCAGTGTTTTTGATCTTAGCCATTCTGACAGGCATAAGGTGGTATCTCAGAGTCATTTTGGTTTGCATTTCCCTGATGATTAGGGATGTTGAGCAATTCCTTAAATGTCTTTCAGCCATTTGAGTTTCCTCTGTTGAGAATTCTCTGTTTATTTCTACAGCCCATTTCTTAATTGGACTGTTGGGCATTTTGATGTCTAATTTCTTGAGTTCCTTATATATTTTGAATATCAGTCCTCTGTCAGTTGTGGGGTTGGTGAAGTCCTTGTCCCATTCTGTAGGCTGTTGCTTTGCCTTGTTGACCGTATCCTTTGCTCTACAAAAGCATCTCAGTTTCAAGAGGCCCTATTGATTGATTGTTCCTCTCAGAGTCTGTGTCTCAGTGTCTGTGCTGCTGGTGTCTATGCATTTCAGGAAGTCTACTTCTCTGCCAATGCAGTTCAGAGTACCTAGCAGGTTAGAGTAAGTCCTTATGTTAGAGGGTCTAACACTTGGATTAGTTTTGGTGCACGGTGATTAGATATGGATCTATTTGCAGTCTTTCTACATGTTGATATCCAGTTATGCCAGCAATCATTTGGTGAAGATGCTTTCTGTTTTCCATTGTACATTTTTGGCTTCTTTGTCAAAAATTATATGTTCATAGGTGAGCGGATTAATGTCAGGGCTGGAGAGATGGCTCAACCGTTAAAGGCTAGGCTCACAACCAAAAATAATTGATATCTATTAAGGTGAGGAAAGACATATTTTTAACTGGATCTTAAGTTGAGAAGACACAACTTTAAATTACATCATTTAATCTTGAAAATTCACCTCTAGTCTGGGCTACACCCTCTTCTGGAAGCCTACATAAGGACACTGAAAAGGAAACGTGTGCTATTTGACTGTTTGCTCTCACCTTGCTAGTGAGTTCATTTCTTCACTGGCATTAGAAGCTAAATCTATGGGACTTAAGTGTTTAATAAAGATCAACTGAGACTTTCAGTATCAAGGAATAAGAAGTTTCTCCTTCCCTGTTTTTGCTATTTATACTCATCAATTGTTAGATTAACTAGACCACTTCCTAAAAGACTTCCTAATTCATTTTCTATATATATATATATATATATATATATATATATATATATATATATACACACATGAAAAGAGAGAATCAGAAGAACATAGTAAGAGAGACAAAAAGACATAGAAAGATTCATTTTATAATTTCTATTACTGTAGAGAACCCTAACTAATACAGAGACAGAACAATGTTTAGTGATATATGTAAGTTATAAGAATTCGTAACAATGACAACATTTCTAAGGAAGCCACATGAAAAACTCATAAACATGGAAAAGTAAGATAAATACAAGTGGTCATGGAAGACAAAGACAACATTAGAACACCAGACAGAAAAACAACTGTTATCAAACTATATCAAATATTGCAACAACAAAATGGTCAATAATTAGCAGATAATTCTCAATAACAATTCAATGTTAATCTTCACATTCTCTATCCATAATGCACAAATGACAACATTGTTTTGTAAAAACCAACATTTATTTTTGCTTCCAAAAACAAAGCTCACTTACAAACATGGAGAGAACCCTTCTGTAAATATGGAGGGAAATAATTTTGAGGAAATGGAACATAGTAAAGAAAATGAGCGACTAAACTCTTTGGTGGACATGGATGGAAAAAATTCTCAACTAAACACTGACTAATGTAACTAAACAACACACCAGAAAGATCTGTCCCTGTGACAAACATGACTTCATTCCAGGAATACACAGTGGTTCAACATATGCAGATCTATCTGCTAAGTAAATGCTGCACAAAAATAGACTAAAGCATAGGACTATATGATTATCCAAATATGTGCAGATAGGGCTCTTACCAAGGTCCAGCATCAATTCAGATTTAATATTTAAGTGAAACAAAAACCTGACAAAATAGAAGGAAGATATCTTCATTAATAAGGTTTTCTTTTTATTATTCCAGTGTGATCACATTGAAATTATTTTCTATGGCAATCCTATTGACAACATTGTACTACAGGGAGAGAAACTAAAAGAATTTCCATTAAAATCTTCAGGGAGGCCAGTTATTCTTGGTGGTACATATCTTTAATCAAAACTCTCAGAAGGAGAGGCAGGTACAACCTTCCCAGTTTTTGGCCATTCTGGCATGGATAGCAAGACCAAATGAGGTAGGGTTACATATGGAGACCCTCCTGTAGAAGTAACCAACCATCTTATTGAATAAGAAATACAGAGCCAATGTAAAGATAAAAGCCCAAGAGGTCAGAGCTAAGAAACTTACCCTTCCTGCTTCAGTGATCCTCTTAAGCCAAGAGAGACCTACTTCCTGTGTGTTTGTCTTTTTATAGGCCTTCTGTTCTGCCTTCTCATTGATTGTAAACCCAACCACATGACCGCATCATCAGTGCCTGTCTGTTCAGACCTCCAGGTCTTCTATGGTTGGTATTGAGATTAAAGTCGAATGTCTCCAATGCTGGCTGTATCCTTGACCACACAGAGATCTACCTAGCTCTGCCTACCAAGGATTAAAGGCGTGCTATTAGCTCTGACCCCCAGGCAACTTTATTTATTAACATACAAATAAAATCACAGTACAAATAAAATATCACCATATTTCCCCTTTTCTATTTTAATAAAAAGGAAAAGGAAAAAGGTTATAACTAATATAAGAAAAACTACATACAAAAGTACAATAACTATATACAATATATACAATTAATAAGTACCTAAACAATGTCTAGTCCATTTGTATTGGACAAATTCAGAGAAAATAATTTCATTATCTATCCTATTTTGGTAAGTCCAAAATGTGTCTAATTCACTTTCTATCCTAATTAATCTTCAACTATAACTAACTAACCTTCAACTATAACTAACTAATCTTCAACTCCCTCAGAGACCCAAGAAGGAAATAATATTAGCTAACAAAAATAAAAACAGGAAGTGCATGCAAGCAACTTCCAAAAAATTTGTGAGTTGACAGAAACAGCCAGCTGCCTGGACAGTCACCTCAGGTTCTCCGCAGTGCTGGGGCATCATCTTCAGCCTACAGGCTTAGCATATCTGACAGACTCATTTGTGAAGTAGGATGTACACAAGGTCAACAGTTCAACCTCACATTGGATGAGAGCAGTCCATGTACCAGAAACACCTGAATTCCACTAGTGTCATGTCATGATTCAGGATTTTAAATTCTGGAAATTGTTGATGGTTTTTTAATTCAGCTGTCCATTCTTCTTGGCTGTGTATATATGGCTTCATCTCAGCATCCCGTTCTTCTCCACATTCCTCTATCTAATGCCAGTCTACTATTGAGAGGCATGAGCTTAGTTACTCTTCAAGAATAACTGTTTCAGCTGCTGTTCCATAGCACATCAGAAGTCATCGGCCCACTGCCTGTTCAGCTGCTTTTGAAGAAAAGGGCACTGTACCTTTTCCGAATTGTGAAGGCCACTTCAGGGATGGTGCCATATTGTCCTGGCCTCAGAAGATGCCTTTTGATAAAGCCATAACCTCACTTGTTTTGGCAAGAATCAGTAGTCCTTTGTTTCATGTCCTGTCTGTCCATTTGGTCCTGTTGACTCGAGGATACTTTGTTGTCCAGTGGCTAACTTTTGCCACAATGAAAGTTAACTCCATATGCAGTTTCTTCAATGCCCATATTTTCTCTGAAGTAGATTGGTAGTGCCAGGAGCTGACATGTCTCAAAAAAGAAAAATTTTCTAAGTTATTAAAACATTTTAAATGCCATATTCTGTAGATCTCTGAAGGATTTGAAGATGACCTGTCTAAAATATATCTGCTCAATTTTGAAAACATATCTAATATAACTACAAGTTCTATTATAATGTCTAACTACTAACTTTAATTTCTTTATATCCTAATAGTTGGTAATAATAACATTCAAGGATCAGAAAATTGCATTGTTAAATGAATAGTATAAGTACAATTAGAAATATATATATATATAGCATTTTCTAACAATATCAATATCAATATATATAATTTGTATACAATATAAAACAATACAATCCATTGTAAAGTATTTAAAACTAGTAATTGTCTTTTTCTTCTTTTCTTTCTTTCTCTCTTTTTTTTAAACAAGAACCTTTGCTTAGCCTTTTTCCTAACACTTGACAACAACTTGTCACCAACCACCCTAAACAATGAAAATTATCCCCGACCCAAAACTCATTAAAAAGACCAAAAAAACCACCCGCCCCACACCACCTCTTTGGGAATGTGGGAGTCATATTCTTAAAATTGCTTCCTGATGGGTATGGGCGAAGGTATCTTTATCCTGAAAAGAAAAAAAATTAGGTTAATTGTCAAATTCTAGGAAAGGTAACTATATCCTTCATTATCCAGGCTGTGTATAATGCCAAAGTTTAGGGTTTATCTCAAGTCCTTATTCAAGTAGTCTTTGAGACTGGATCATCACAGCTGGTCATCTCAAAATTGCTCTGAGCACCATGTAGTTCAAAGCTGATCTGTAGATGATGTTTGTCAGCTTAGTGATATTATTATTGTCCATGTGGAATTGTTGTTGTTGTGGGGCCCCATCTTCTTCCTGGAGACTTCAGTTGATGTTATGCCTGGCCGTGATTTCCTGCAGAAAACTGATAAGAGACTCGAACACAATGACATATATATGCAGCTAATTGAAACCTTTTTTATAGAATTAATTAGTACTCTATATGACCACTCATATCTTAACAAAGTTTAAAATGTATATATATAATATATATATATATATATAATATATATATATATCTTGTAAATTTTGATATAAAATTCATACTTTAAGAAAAGTTTACAAAATCAGAATAGAATCAAAGAGTTGAGATTAGTAATAGAATTGTCCCTTAATTAATTTGTTTTTTTTCTGTCCCATAGCAGAAGATGGCTCTTTTCTTCTGGCATGATACAGGGAGTTTGCATTTTCCTTTTAACAACATGCTTGATTTTAAGGAAGGAGAGAGTCATTCCCCAACTCCAAAGTCAGCTTTAAATTTTAATTGAATTGGGACTATTGGAAGACCAGTAGTGTTAAATTTCTTTAGAGAAGAGCAGAAACAAACATTTAGGAAGACTTATAAAATTTTTTAAATGATATACCCATACGCCATTTCACTCTGTTTCCTGGGATAGATGATATGTAGCTTTTCTTCAGTTGTCTCATTTGTCCAGTGTTCTTCATATTCCTCAACCTTCATTCTCCTAAAAGACAAAAACAAGAACCTTTCCCCAAGACTAATTTTGGGGATGTTCCTTTTTGGCAAGTTATTATCTGATTAAATGAATAGGCATGTGTTACTGGTATAAGTTCAAATTGGATGTTCATGCTGGTTGATGAACTATCACCTCCTCTAATTATGAGGTCTCTCTTGTTCAAATCGAATCTTTATCAATTTTGATGGTACCCACAGTTTATCTTCTCCTGTAGAAAGAAAAGCAAAACCTCGTCCCCAACGTAACACATACCCTGGTTTCCATTCTGAGGTCAGCACATCCTTAAATTATATAGGCTGATTTAATTCTGTAGTTTTTTCTGTTATCCAATGTCTCTCTGCAGCTGTTGTTCCTTTCTCATTGGCATTAAGAAAATTCAAAGTTAACAGAGCATTATGCAGTCTATTTCTGTTTTTTTTAACCCTTTCTGTTTATTTAGCATATCCTTTAGAGTTCTGTTTGACCTTTCTATAACTCCTTGACCTGTAGGATTATGTGGTATGCCTATAATATGCTTCATATTGTAATAAGCAAAAAACTGTTTAATTTTAACAGAGATATATGATGGAGAATTATCAGTTTTGATTTGTGTAGGTATACCCATGATTGCCATAACTTCTAGCAAACGAATGATTACAGAATCAGCTTTTTCAGAACTCAAAGCAGTTGCCCATTGAAATCCTGAATAAGTATCAATGGTATGGTGTACATATTTCAATTTTCCAAATTCTGCATAGTGAAAGACGTCCATCTGCCAGATTTCATTCCTTTAAGTACCCTTTGGATTACATCCTGCTGGTAATGGTGTTTGATTGTAGAAGGAACAAGTAGGACATTTCTTTCCTATTTCTTTGGCTTGTTCCCAGGTTATGGAAAAATCCTTTTTTAAACCTTTACTATTGACATGATGTTTTTTATGAAATTCTGAGGCCTCCAGCAATTTCCTATCAATAATTTATCAATCTCATCATTGCTTTGTGCTAGAGGGCCTGGCAGACCAGCATGGGATCTAATGTGAGTTATATATAAAAAATGACTTCTCTTCCTGATTGTATCTTGTAATTGAATAAATAGTGAAGTTAATTCTGAAGCATTGGGGATAAATTCTGCAGTCTCCATATGTAATACTACTCTTTCAGCATACTGAGAGTCAGTTCCTATGTTGAGAGGTTCTGAAAAATCCATTAATACCAACAGAATAGCATACAATTCTGATTTTTGAACTGAATTATAAGGACTTTGAACCACACTTTACTTAAATTTTCTGATATGCAACCTGCCTTTCCTTGTTTATTGGCATCTGTATAAAATGTGCAAACTCCAGATATGGTTTTTTTCCCGTACAGTGAGGCAAGATCCAATCTATCGCTTTTGGGATATTTGCTGTTAATTTCTCCCAAATAGTTACTGCAAGCTCCTTGCCAAGGTTCACTTTCTGTCCATAATTTTTCAATGTCCTCCTTAGTTAAAGGTACAACAATTTCTGCTGTGTCTATTTCTGCTCATTGTCAAAGTCTCAATTTTCCTTTCCAAATCAATTCAGAGATTTTTTTCCACATAGGTTTTTAAATTTTTATTTGGATTATTTGATATCTTCCCTCTGCATTAATATTCCTGTAGGAGAATGCCTAGAAGGTATAAAATAACCAAAGTGCAATCCAGCTTTGGATCAATATGATCCACGTGCCCTTCATGTACTTTCTTTTCTACCAAGGCCAATTCTTTCTCAGCTTCAGGTGATAATTCTCTTGGACTATTTAAGTCCTTGTCACCATCAAAGGTTTTGAACAAATTATGCAGTTCAACATTTTTTACCCCAACAATAGTTCGTAGATGAGAAATATCTCCAAATAATCTTTGAAAGTCATTAAGTGTCTGTAGTCTATCTCTCCAAATTTGCACCTTTTGGGGTCTAATTTTTTGTAGCTCTATTTTATATCCTAAATAATTAATAGAATATCTTCTTTGTATCTTTTAAGGAGCAATTTGTAATCCCCAGCAAGGCAAAATTTTCTTTACTTCTTCAAACATTCTTTCTAAAGTATCTGCACTTGACTCAGCTAGTAAAATATCATCCATATAATGGTAAATTATAGATTTAGGAAATTTTTTACGTATCATTTCCAATGGCTGTTGTACAAAATATTGGCATAGAGTTGGGCTATTCAACATTCCCTGTGGGAGAACCCTCCATTGAAATCTTTTAACCGGTTAAGAATTATTATAAGTAGGCACTGTGAAAGCAAAACTTTCTCTGTCTTTTTCTTGTAAGGGTATTGAAAAGGAGCAGTCTTTAAATCAGTAACTATGAGAGGCCATCCTTTTGGTAACAGAGTAGGCAAAGGAATTCCTGATTGTAGAGAGCCCATTGGCTGAATTACTTTGTTAATTGCTCTAAGGTCTGTTACCACTCTCCATTTACCAGATTTCTTTTTAATAACAAATACAGGAGAATTCCAAGGGCTGGTTGATTCTTCAATATGCTGAGCATTTAACTGTTCTTCTACCAGCTCTTCTAAAGCCTGGAGTTTCTCTGTTGTTAAAAGCCATTGCTGAACCCATACAGGCTTGTCTGTTAACCATTTTAAAGGTAGAGCTGTTGGTGTCTTTGGAAGCTCATCAGTTGTGCCCTGTTCTTGTATAATATGGTTGGCTGGTGACCACTCATTAGAATAATATCTTCTGATATTTCTCTCAGAAACATGTGCTAGTTTATGATTTGTTTCTGAGATTGGAGGGATGTTAATCTGAGTATTCTATTGTTGCAACAGGTTCACAGCTATGTTAGCCATATATGGTTTTAATTTTCCTATCTGTCCTTCTGGACCTATATATTCGAGGCATCTTGCATTCTGTTTCACTTGAGATACTGTCCCAATTCCTAACAGTTGAAAGCTTACCTGTTGAAGAGGCCAAGTTGAATGCCAAAATTCTGGTGCAATTATGATAACGTCCGCACCTGTGTCTACCAGACCAGACAACAAAACACCATTTATTTTTATTGTTAATTTTGGTCGTTGTTCATTTATAGAAGTTTGCCCAAAATTTTTCTTTATGTTTTCTCCTGAATTTTCTGTTCTCTCTGTTTTATCATCGTGACCAGCATGATTTATTCCAATAGGCATTTGGTTATTTAATTGCTCTGAGTAGGGATTTCCTCTATGACTGTAGGAAAGGTTTGAACTGGATTTACCGTGGGGGCCTGCCTGAGGCCCTCTGGGAGTTTCCTGAAGCTGAGGCAAATGATTACCTTGTCTGTCCCTTGTTGATCTACCTTCGTTGGTCCAGTGTTTTCCCTTACCACACCTTCTGCATACTCCAGAAGGAAGGGGCATTCTGTTGCTATTGTTCCTTGAAGAAACATTGTTTCTAGAATGACCTGTTTACAGTCCCTTTTCAAATGGCCTTGCTTTCCACATCCAAAACATGTAACATTCCTCAAACCTTTTGAAATTACTTATCTACCCACATAGCATCATGATCATGAGCCTCAACATTAACTGTGTCTCTAATCCAATCTTCCAAAGGTGCAGATCTTGCCTTTAATGGCCTGATTATTCTTTTGCATGCTGCATTCGTGTTCTCAAAGGCCAAAGATTCAATTATTATCTGACTAGTTTCTGAATCCGGGACCATTCTCTTTACTGCTGAAGCCAGTCTTTGTAAAAAAATCTGTGAAAGATTCTTTTGGGCCTTGAATAACCTTTGTAAATGACTCAGTTTTTTTCCTGGTTCCTCAACTCTGTCCCATGCATTCAAGGCTGCTGTTTGACATAGAATTAGGGTTTGGACATCATATAAACATTGCCTTTGTACTGAAGCATATTGGCCTTCTCCAATAAGTTGATCCTGGAAGACTTGTATTCCTTTATCTCTCCATTGTTTTTCTATGTTGCTAGCCTCATCCTTGAACCACATTTGTCACTGGAGCCTTTGACTGGGTTCCAGAACAGCCTGTGCCAGCTCCCTCCAGTCCTGTGGTACAATCCTATTATATGTTGACCAAGAGTGTAACATTTGCATTACTTATGGGGAATGCATACCATAAGATACTATTGCCTCCTTAAACCTTCATAAATCTAACATTTCAATTGGAGCCCAAATAATTTGTGTAGTCATTTGATTAGGCAACTGCTGTACGGTTACTGGACAAATTAAAGGTGACTGTGTGAAAACAGGCTTTCTTTCTGTAACCTTATGATCCAATTTTGAAACAACTTCACTGTTAATTTCTTCTGTCTGAATTTGAATTTCTCTATGATTCATTTTACAGGTTTAACAGGTTTTTTAAAAACTTTTGTCCTGGCACTTAAATTAACTATCTTTTTAAATAGTAAAATGAGGATAAGAAAAGTAATAAGCTGCATAATTCAATCAAAATTAATCTTCTCATATAGTTGTTCTATTGTCAGACTGTCTAAAATTTCAAACAAACCCCAATTTTCTTCCAATGTACACATGAAATCCATTTTTTTAATGTGGAAAAAAATTTCTCTTTTAAATAGTTTCCTTTAAAATATCTGATATGTTAATTTACTTACCAAGTCTGCGTAGAAGAGTAGAAATCTGAGGAAATTTCAAAACAGTCACCTAGTGTCCGAGGTGTGACTCCAGTGAGAGAGAGAGAGAGAGAAAGAGAGAGAGAGAGAGAGACAGAGAGAGAGAGAGAGAGAGAGAGAGAGAGAGAGAGAGAGAGAGAGAGAGAGAAAGTGTAGCCAAAAGTTCTGGCTAAAATCTTAAATCCAGCCACGTGTTCCCGCTTGAGCTGAGTCAAGCCTGGGCTCTGGTTTCCTTAAGCTCCAACCACGTGGCTGGCTTTACAGGCAGGGGCCCTGTTTGGCAGGGCAGGCCTGAGTTGTTTGTAGCATCGGCTTTGAGCAAGTAGCTCCAGCTGCATGTAACCACTTGAGGCTATGGTCAATCTAGCCTGAAACCAAGCCGACCTGGGCCCGAGCTAGGGTGCCGGGCCACCCAGATGGGAAACTGGACCTGCTGCTAAGCCAAGCCAAGAGGTTTTTTAATGGATTTTTGTCACGTTGGGTGCCAAATGTAGAAGTAACCAACCGTCTTATTGAATAAGAAACACCGAGCCAATGTAAAGATAAAAGCCCAAGAGATCAGAGCTAAGAGCCTTACACTTATTGCTTCAGTAATCCTCTTCAACCAAGAGAGACCTACTTTCTGTGTGTTTGTCTTTATATAGACTTTCAGTTCTGCCTTCTCATTGGTTGTAAACCCAACCACATGACCGCTTCATCACTGCCTGTCTGTACAGACCTCCAGGTCCTCTAAAGAAATGAGCAGAAATTGGACAAAGATGATTTTTTTTTATTTCCATCCACTTACCTGCAAATTTCATGATGTCATTTTTTTTTTAAATTTCTGCTGATGAGTAATACTCATTTGTATAAATGTACCACATTTTCTTTATCTATTCTATGGATGAGGGGTGTCATCCTGAGTAATGTAACTTAGACCCTGATACACAAACATGGTATGTCCTCATTCATTAGTGGATATTAGATGAAAAGCAAATAATAACCAGGCTACACTCCACAGCCTCAGAGAAGCAAAGTAACAAGGAAGACCTTAATAGGGACACTTGGATCACCCTAGGAAGTGGAAATTGATGAGATCTCCTGGGTAAACTAGTGGTAGGTTGTAGAAAAGAAGGGACGGGGGATGGAGACATGAGGGGTTTAGATGGTCCAGTTTGGGGAGGGATGGAGAGAGAGAGCAATAAAAGAGACATCTTGATAGAGTGGGTTATTATGGCATTACATGGTTAGGGAGAAAGCTGCTGCCAGAGAAACTCCCATGATTTCCCAAGAATGACCCCAGCTGTGACACCTAGAGAGGGTGCCTGAACTAGCCTTCTCCTGTAATCAGATTGGTGACTACCCTAATTCTTTCATAGAACCTTCATCCAATAACTATGGAAGCAGATGCCGAGATTCATAGCCAAGCACTGGGCCAAGCTCTCGCAGTCCAGTTGAATATAGGTAGAGGGATTATTTCAGCAAGTGGGGTCAAGACAATGACAGGGCAACACACAGAGAAAGCGGACCCGAGTAGTAGGAGCTTAGGGTCTCTAAACCTACAGTTAGGGGACCTCCATGGTACCTAACTAAGCCACTTGCATGTGGGTGATAATTATGTAGCTGAATCTTTTCGTAGCCCCTAGCAGTGGGACCAAGATCTGTCCCTGGTACATGAGATGCCATTTGGAACCTATTTCCTACGGTGGGATTAATCACCCAGCCCTGATACAGGGGGGAAGAATTTGGTCCTTCCTCAACTTGGTATGCCATGCTTTGGTGACTCCTATAGGAGGAATTACTCTTTCTGAGGAGTGGCTGGGGTTTTAGAAATGATGTGTGGAAAGGAAACAGGAGGAATGGAGGGAGAGGCAATTGTGGTTGGTAAGTAAAATAAATCATTTCATAAAAAAGAAATTGGACAAGTATATATATTTTCTCCACTCTTCTTGAAAATTGTCCTTAATCTTAGCAAGAACAAGAAGAAATGTTAAATATGAAATACAGAAATAAGGGAAGAAATATGCCCACTGGTAGCATACACATTTAATACCAGCATTCAGGAGGCAGGAGAGGAAGATATCTGTGTGATCTAAGTTAACCTACTCTATACATGTAGTTGAGGTATGCCATCAATATATTGTGAGACCATGTTTCAAGAAAACCACAACAAAAGAGGAATATTTATAGGTAATCATATTGTGTAGAAAGTAAAAGAGGCCATGCATAGGAGACACTGCTTTTTGACACAGAACTCAATACTGAACAAAGGATGCAAAGTGAGAATGCAACAATCAGCAGCTGTCTAAGGAAGTATATAGATCGCTATCACCAGGTTTTGATTATACAAAGTTTTTTTTATTATAAACTTTAAGAAATCCTTTAATTAACTTAAACTATTTAGCTTTTATTCGAGTTTACCAAATACTTGCAGCCTTTCTAAGACATTTTGATCTCAGGAAACTGTGGGAGCCCGATCTTGGGTTCCTCGCGGCTTTACCCAGCAGGTCCTCATAGAGGATGATTAGGACCACAGGCCTGAGTGCAGGTGTCTAAGATGGTCTGCAATTGGCTGTGCTGGGGGAGGAGGTCTTTTGCTCCACCCCTTGGCATCTCTATAAAAACCCTGGGGCAGAGACAGTAAGGGCCCGTTGGAATAGGTTCCAGGCTCTCTCGAGGCTATCCTTTATTTTCTATCTGTTTATCTCTGCAAGATTCTCTGCAATGAATTCTTCTATCTAATATTTCCTGCTGCTTGCACTCAAGAAAACTCTGGGAAACTGTGGGGGGGGGTGGGTAACTACCCCACAGAATGGCGCCATGAACAGGGACTAAAGAAAAAGAAAAAAAGGGACTAAAGAAAAAAAAGGTGGGACTAAAAAAAGGGGGGACCAAAGACAAATGAACAGGGACTAAAGACAAAGTAATAGGGACTAAAGATAAAGGAAAATAATAGTTTTATTACAGAGTTTTTGGCGAAAGTGTGGATCAGCCCTGCCAGGGGAAAGGCATGCCAGTGTTATGGAAAATATATATATATTATTGAGAGGCAGGTGTTTTATCCTCGAGAGAAAAAGAACGCAGACTGGAAGGATGTTCAATGCTGCAGTGAAATTCTCTTCTGTCAAAATTTTCTATCTTCTATCCTTTTCTCAATTTCTATCTGTGAAAAATAAGTATAAGGTATAGCATAGTAATATAGTGTAGGAAAAACTTAGACGTATAAGATCGTGTAGAAAAAATAAGGCAACTAGATAGAAACACTCTACAATTTTCTAACTTTGGGAGCTATAAACTCAAACTGGGAAAAAAATCTTTCTTTGAGCTTTTTGGGTAGTAAAAAAGCTCTTCTTTGAGCTTATGGGGAAGAATAAGTTTCCTAAGGAAGCTTTTGTCCTGGGGACAGCTGAAATGCAAAGTCCAAGTGGCAGGAGAAAGTAATTTCTCCCTGAAGCAAAAATGGGGGTGCAAGAAGTCAAAGTTCAAAGTTGGGAAGGTTTGGGGAAAGTTGGGCTTTCTTTCTCCAGGAGAAAAAAAAATCTTTCTCCTAAACTATAAAGCTTTTCTTGGAAAACTTGGGGGAAAAATCTCTCTAAAAAGCATTAATCTTTCTCAAACTAAAAGCTCTCAAACTTAAAAACTAAAGCCTTTAACTTTCTGTCTCAGAAGGACAAAAATTAGAATCACCTGAAGATATTAGTATGGGAACCACCTGTGGTTAGCTCTAGGGAAAACAACAAACCTCCTAAGACAGCAAAACCTAAATTCTTTCAAGCTTTAAAAATTCTCCCTGCAATGCAGGAGGCAGGGACAAGTTCCTAAAAACCTCTTCTAAGCTCTGTCTCTTCAAACTAGTAAAAAACAGTGGGTCAGAGTCCTCTGAGGGAAACGCTTGGGAGAGTGTGGGTAAAAAGCTACAGAGAGCCCCAAAGGGCAGGAAACTTTACCTGAGAAAAGCAAAAAAGCCAAGGTTTTCAGTTACAGCCCAGTTGAGGCATCAAGTGTTTTGTTTCTTAGTGAGCAATTCAGAATGACAAGGTGCTCCTAATCCTCCTAATGCAAAGATCCCCTGAAGCAATGCAAACTGTTAACATTGTATCCTTGCTTCTGAGCAAAAACCCAGAGGCGACTGGCCAGCGTCTCTGAGTTGGAGTGCATTTCGGGGATACTAGGGTTCCTGAAGTGGTAAACTTCCTGGAGCACAGTACTGAGGCAGGAAGGTGCAGCACTCAGGGAAAGATTGCTAATGAACAACCAAAGCTAAAGCTGGTGGAAACGGCACAGTTGTCCATTTTCCTAGAAGTCCCGGGTTGATAGGTCCACAGCTGCAAAAAGGAAATCTGAGAAAAACCTTTCCTATCAGAGTAAGGACCTTTCTGGGAAAACAGTAAAGCTGAACTGTATCTAAAGCAGTTGTGCTGCTGAGTCAGAACACTGTCTGGGGAAAGATCCCAGCCAGGGCAGAACAGAACTATCCAGGAGTAAAGCTTTCTTTTCTGTCAGAGAAAGCATCCCTTTGAGAAAAGCTTTGTTTCAATTGACTCCCTGAGATGAGGGAGTGTAGCCCTAAGGGGTGATTGCCTCTGGCATAAGCTCTGTCCTTGAGCACCCAGACAAGCAAATGCAACCCACTGGGGGACTGGGCCAGGTGAAGGCCTGATGAAACAAAACAACTGTCTTAATGTGAGCTTAGAGATGACAAAAACCTCCCTTGTTAGATTTTCAGTCTGTATGAAAACCAGACCCCGAAAACAGAAACAGACAAAAAGCCCCTACCTTCAGTAGCAGGGAAAGCCACCACTGTAGTGTTGGAAACTATTTCTGGGGTAGAGGAGACAAACTGAGACCAAACTGGGAACTTCTGGGAGAAAGACTCTGAAGAAACAGAAGGGACATAATCCTCCCCAGAAAATGCATGACCTGAAAAATCTGCTAGAATTTGAGGCAGATTTGCTGGGAGAAAAAAAAAGTTCCTACCTCCAAAAGCAGCTAGCAGAGGTACAGAGCTGCAGACAGATATCTGAAGCTCTGCATCTGGGGAGCAAGGAACAAGCAAAATTAGAATAAAATCAGTGGGAGAAAATATCTCTGAAGGAGCTATGGAAAAGCTGTTGTAAATGCTTTTATTTTTCACTGACTGGCTAAGACAAACACAAGCCCAGAGGAAAGTTGCTATCAGAAATGCCAGCCTCAGTGCACACTAACGAGGCAGGTTCAGTTCTGATTTGGGGGCCAGTATCAAATTGTTATGCCCAGATTGGGACCCCAAAGATTCCATCACAGACCTTAGGTACAGAATGCAATAGCATGGTTTATTTCTGTTTACAAGCCACAGGCAGGGAAGCTGGATCCAAAGCACTCAATCATAGTAACCCTGAGGCCAGGAGGAACTTGCTTTTCCTTTGTGCAGATAGCTTTTTAAAGACAAAATGCACAAGCCCTTCAGGGAGGTTGGGGGAGTTTTGCATGGGTGCAACTCAGATTTGTTTATTTTTATCTCTGTTCTCTTTTAATTGGGTGAGGGTATGTAACCTTTGAATTTACTGGTTGGTGGTTACAATTTATTACTTTGGGGGCAGTCCAGCACAAGTCCCAGGCTTTGTCCTTGAGCCACCATGGGGGCTGGCTGGCCAAGCACATACTGCACAAAACTCTAAGTTGGTGAGGGGCCCTAGAGAGTAAACATCTGGCTGAACTTTGAGCAGTCAGAGTATGTGCATAAAGGGAGCTACTTCACTGTTCATGGCCCTCCCAGAAACTGCTTGCTCAAGTCTCAGGAAACTGAAATTGAGGCCTGATCTCTGAGAGAAGACTGAGCAGCCTGTTATGGCATCTGCTTGGTCCTTTCAAAATGAAGGAGAGACACCTGTTGAAGCCAGGTGAGGAGAGATTAGAAATCTCCCAATGTGCCATAGCTGAAAATGTAAAATGCTTGTTCAAATCTCCTGTTGCAAAAGCAAAAACCTTGGTTCAAACCTTCTGGGCAAGAATTTTTAAGCAAGTCTGGTAGAAAAGAACTTAGAAGTTGTCTCTCAGACCCAAAAAGAACTATGGGAAATGAAGTCCAAAAGCTAGCTTGCAATAAGGGACTGATATAAGGGAAATGCATTCTGGGAAATGTAGTATTTCAGCTAAAGATGGTGATACTGTTCAAAAACTTTTCATCTCAGAATGAAGTTTCTTCTCAAAGCAATGCTAGAAAGCTTAATCTTACCTCTTGAGAATGCAGATCAGACAAAAACCTACCTTTAAGAGTTAACAAGCCCCTTTAATATCCTTGAGAAAGCAGTTTATACACTGAATGTTGTCTTAGATATGAAGAAACTTATGTTGAAATTAAAAAAAGTTCTTTGCCTTTTGAACAAACTGCCTGCAATGAGTAATTCCTTTGCAACTCTAATAAGGAGACAAGGACACAAGCATTCAAAAAGAAATGACTGCTTTATAGGTGGGAAACAAACTTCAGAAAATCTAGCTGTCTTAAAAAGTGTTGCTTCACCTGAAAGTTCCTTATTAGAAATCAGTGTTAAATATCACAGCTGCTAATATCAGGAGTTAAAGCTAATGAAGTGAAAATACTAAATACAGTTTGGAGCTGTGCCACTTGTGGCTTTACTAGCTCCTTTAGAAAAATACTTTATATCACCTAATAGCTGTGCAGTATTTGGTGAAGTGCTTTCCAGCAGCTAAATACGGTAAGTTCACCCTCAGCGTGAAGTGAAGTTTTTCTGTAGAACAAACCAAAAGCATTGCTATAATAGAAACGTTTGTCTGAATTGAAGTACTTAGGGGAGCTATTATGAATTTGGGTGAAGGGACAGCCTCTAGTTAAAAACCATTTACCACTGACAGTGCATCTCTGCCAGTTCGGAAAGGCTGAGAGAACTCGGCAACTTTGGAGTGTGGCTTCATTCTGGGAAAGTTACAGTCCCCTAGAAACAACTATCACAATTCTAACAACAGCACTCACTAAATTCCAGTGCTTTATAACAAAGCTGACTATAAACTCTAAACTTTAGAAATGATGTATGTACTTCCTGTCTAGTTAAGAGAATCTTTCTAATAGAGATAGTGATAATAATTAAGAGTAAGAAGTAGAAAAAGATGAAAATAAGATATGTGAGTTTGTAAAAATTCTCTTGTTAGATCTCTGTTAAGAAATCTTTAGGTGTTTGCTAAGTTAAATATATGCTAATGGTAGCCCTATATAAGTTTGTAAAATAGATCTATAGAGTTCCTTTAATAATATAAGCTTGCAAGAAGAATCTAAGGTAGTCCTAAGACATGTAGTAATAAGCTTGTAAGAAGTAAAGATGCTAGTTGTAAATAAGAAATAAGATGGAATGAACATAAGAAATACATAAGAAGTAATAAGAAATATATTTGCTAAAGTAGTTCTATAGTTTCCTTAAGGAGTATAAATAAGCAGATATTAATACGTTATATGTGAGTGTGTAAAAAAAGTGTAAATGTTGAATGTGAGTCTAAATGCTTTGCAAGGCAAAAAATGTTATATGTGAGTTTGTGAAAAAGTGTAAATGTTAAGTGTGAGTCTATTAATGTATATGGTGAAAGAACCTGAGACACAGAAGGTAGTGTCCTAGCAGACTGCAAAGCAGGCAGTCGGAGTGGTTTTAAAAAAGTTCCAGAAGCCACCGTGTGGTGGTGGTGTACGCCTTTAATACCAGCACTCAGGAGGCAGAGGCAGGTGGATCTTTGTGAGTTCGAAGCCAGCCTGGTCTACAGAGCGAGATCCAGGAAAAGGCACAAAGCTACACAGAGAAACTCTGTCTCAAAAAACAAAAAAAAAAAAAAGAAAAGAAAAAAAATCGTTCCAGAAGCCGCTAAGAAGCAAAGAATGGCAGACGCCGGAACCAGCACAAACCATCCGCAGCTGAGATCTGTGGAAAATTGACACAACAGAAAAACCTGAGCTAGCTTAAAAAATGGTGCGGTTTAGAATATTACTGTGCCTAAAAAGGTCTCTGTGAGGATAAAAGTTGCAGAGATGCTTGTTTGAACTAAAATTGTTAACAGCAAAAAGTTTTGGTTGTAAAACATCTCTTCATATTTGGAAGTGAAAGCCTGATACCAGAATTTACTTTTTTGAAATTTTTGAACTTAAAATAATGAGATAAAACTACAAAAAGGTTTTTGTTATGGATTTCTTCATATTTGGAAGGCTAGTACCAGAATTTATCATTTGAATTTTGGGACTAATGAAATAAATAGAGATTTCATTGCAATGGGACAATTTTGAGTTTATTCATAGTAATGACCTAGGAACTGTTTGCTGGAATTGGGTTAAAAATGGAACTGTTTAAATGAAGAAATTTATTTCTACCTAGAATCAAGATGCAGTTTTGTGTATGCATATATGCTTTATTAACTGGTGATTCATGAATTGTTTTGTGGAACTGTTTATGTAAAAATGGAATTACTTATGGAACTGGTTTTGTGTTACAAATGGAAGTGTTTAAATAAAAGTTTGGGTTTTATAACTAGGCTTGAGATTTTGCTTAAATTATAAAGGGGAGAGTTAATATTCCTTAGTCTAATTTCAAAAATTGAGTGGATTAATGTCATGTTTTTTTAGTAAGAAATGCAAATGGGGTATAATAAGAGACTACTTTTAAAGTGTAAAGAGTTTTTTTAAGAAACTGCTTTTGGATGTTTTGCTAAGTTTTCAAAGTGTTAATGGTTAGATTGAGAAGATTACTTTTCAAGATGGGTTTGTAGGAATTGTATGAATTTGGGTTCCTCTAACTAGGTTTGAGATTTTGTTTTAAATTATAAAGAAAAGGAGTAGTTATGAGTGGAATTAAGGTTGAATTATGTTTGCAGAAATTATGTTTAACCTATTGATATTAATGCACCCTGATTTTGTGGATTTAAGGAAATATTTAAGCTTGATGTGAATACATCGAAGTTTTTCCTGTGTTGTGTTAGCAAGAAAATTCAAATGATTGAGTTAAAGTTGTAAGACAGAGAAAATTGTTAACTATATATAGCACCATATATGCTAATTCAAATGGTTCTGTTGAGTTTGCTTTGAGTTGTAAGACTGAGAGAATTGTGACTATGTATAGCAATATTTATGTTAACCTGTTAAGGGTAATGATGAAGCTAAGGGATTCTTTAAGTTTGTAGTCACCTTAAGAGTTTTTGGTTTAGAAAGGGCTTGAGGCAGCTAAGACTGGTGTAGTCACCTTGGACCTAATTCAAAAGAGAAATGCCATGTTTATCATCCTCTACTCCCATACTGGGAGGTGTAACAGCTTGGAGATTGCTGTAAGCCATTAATAGTTATTTTTTATATATTAAGAAAGGGGGACCTGTGGGAGCCCGTTCTCGGGTTCCTCATGGATTTACCCAGCAGGTCCGCATAGAGGATGATTAGGACCACGGGCCTGAGTGCAGATCTCTGAGATGGTCTGCACTTGGCTGTGCTGGGGGAGGAGGTTTTTTGCTCCACCCCTTGGCGCCTCTATAAAATCCCTGGGGCAGAGACAGTCAGGGCCCATTGGAATAGGTTCCAGGCCCTCTCGAGGCTATTCTTTATTTTCTATCTGTTTATCTCCACAAGATTCTCTGCAATAAATCCTTCTATCTAATGTTACCTGCTGCTTGCACTTAAGAAAACTCTGGGGAACTGTGGGGGTGGTGGGTAAACGCCCCACAGGAAACATTCCACCTAAAGCTCCATACATATCAATCCAGCACTTCCTCATCCCAAATGCCCCAGGCTCTGCCTATTTAGCTGTTTTTCTCTTTTATATTTTGTTTATCATGCTTTGCAGTGGTATTTACTGGAGTTTATGTTTCCTATCAGAGATTTGAAGAGATATTTCCCATGTTGCAGATCTTCATTTATCCCAGCTTGCTTCGCTGACCATAAGCAAACTGAGGAGGAAGGATTAGTTAGGCTCGTGGGTTACAGTAAAGGGAAGACAAAGTAGAAATCTGGAGACTGCAACTAACCTCTTTAGGAACAGTGTTTACTGGCTTGCTCTGCTAGATATCTCCTACAGCCCTGCCTAGGGACAGCACTCCCCACAGTGGACTGGGCACTCCCACATCAATTACCCATTAGTAAAAATGCATAAATAATATGACAGCAGCTAGTTCCTTGGAGAGAAATATTTTAGTTAGGTTTCCCTCTAACATTTCTATGGTTGTTCTGTCAAGGTGATGAAAATTAACTAAAAAAATAAGTTTACACTCCATGATGTTTGCTCACAGCAACAACCCATTTTTTCCCTAAATTTCTAAGATTCAGAAGCTACTCAACTTCACATCAGATTATTTTCATACATTTACTTGTTGGGCATTATAAAACATACTAAGTTTAATGTGGTCACTCATTTGGTGTATGTAAAATAAGCTTATCAATATTTAAAAATGCTAATATAATATAGTTACGGAAGGAGTAGGTAAAACTCCTGATACCACCATGTGTCTAATTTTCCTCAGATGCCACCCTCTGTGTGCAGTGCTGATTGTGGTCCTGGACTGAGGAAATTCTTGCAGGAGGGAAATGCAGCCTGCTGTTTTGATTGCATCCCCTGCCCAGAAAATGAAGTTTCTAATGAGACAAGTGAGTGTTTGCTGCTGAGATAAATCCTTCACATAGATCATCTTCTCCCAAACACACTGGGATGATCAAAGGTTCTAAAAGACATCTGTAAAAATAAACCATATCACTTTCTCAAGTTAGTTTTTATGGGACTATGATCATTAACAATGTCACTTTAAATAACATGTTATGCCATGACATATATCTTTGACTCATTGAAAATCCATTGTAGATGATCTTTCTCAAAGAAACAGTTTTGATAATAAAACTATAATGTGAGGGAATTCTGCACAATGTCTTAACTAGTGACTAATCTTTTCTGGAACTACATGTAGATTAGTTTCCAGTCATAAATCTTCAATAATACTTTTTCTATTTCTATGTCTGTATGTGTCCTTACATAAGATTATAGGTCCCATGTACATGCAGGAAATCAATGGAGAACAGACTAGTGTATCAGATACATTGAGCTCTTTCATGTGGGTACTAGAGACAAAATCTAAGTCCCTCCGTAAAATTAATGAAGAGTGGAAATAATTACTTGTTATATTATAAGAAACTATTCAGTATGATAAAGAAGATTTCAAGCAATATCCAGAGAGTCCCCTTTTCAAAGGTTCAATGTCATTTGTAATCTAGGGAATTGTGGATAAGTGTTGGCACATAATGTCGAAGTATTGAGTCCTATAGTCAATTTGTTTATATACAGCACACAGTTAATAATGCCAAAAAGTAGAAGATTAAAATGGTTTTGTATGAAAGCAACAAGCCACAGTTATGTCAAATGGTGTTGTCACCTACACAGCCCATACTTGTCAAATGATTATTTGTTTAGAGTTGGTTACATAAAAATGGCAGATACATAGATTTTTCTCTCATTTTGCCTGTTATCCTATATAGTGAACGACCTTAAAGGACATTTATGGCCATTAAGGTGCTTCAGAAATAATATCCCTTGCTCCTAAATCTGATAATGAGTTCATTCCTAGGACACATATAGCAGGAAGAGGTTTCCAACCCCTAGAGGCTGTGTTCTGATCTTTATGGACTCATACGTACAACATACCCCAATTTAATTACACACTATAATGAAACTGTTTTAAATATAAAACCATATAAGAGTAAAGGGTATTTACAACAATAAATACAACAATTAACCAAAAATTTAATTATTTCTTTAATTATGTAAATGTATGTGAGATGGGTGGTTATGTGTACACAATTGCAGGTGCATGTGAGTGGCATCCAAGGCCCCCTTAGTTAGAGTTACAGCCAGTTGTGAGACACCCAAAATATGTTCTTGGAACTGAATACAGTTCTCCTGCAAGAGCAGTACATTCTCCTCACAACTGAGACAACTTTTCATTCCACTAAACAAATTAACTAATTACATGGGTCCATAAATGCATTGTTCAAGAAAAAAAGACTTAAAACCTAGAAGCATGTCATCAATCTATTCAATTATTTGATGATTCAGAGCAAATATAGTCTCATTTCAAAAAATTTCCATGGTAGAAATTACAACTTATGGATGGGGAACTATTCCTCAAAACAAACCTTCTGTGCTATCATATCATGGTGTTATATCAATATCTACTTCACACTTGAGTACACTCACATAGTCTGGGTCTCATATAGACAGAAATTAGTGAAGGATGAAAGTTGTTGTCTATTCCCAAAGGTGATGGAATCAAGAGGTAAGGCTTTTAAATAAGTATATACAGAGGTTTCTACCTTCAAGACAGGGTTACTCCTTCTTATGAACAAGACTCAGGGATAAAGCATTCCTAATGCCAGGTGAGAACACCAACTGAGGACATATTTATTTATTTAATTTTTTTTCACTTTAAAACATAAAAATTATATTTATGTAACATTTGTCTCTCATTCTCATCCTCCTGTTTTCCTCATATAAATCCAATCACACTCATATTTGAGCTCTGTTGTTACTTTTACATGTAGATACACATATACATATACAAACACACACACACACACACACACACACATACTGATTTTGAAGGAACTCTAGTGAGACTGATTATGGCAAATATGGTTCTAGCAAGATCTGCACTTCTCCTCCATTCCTTTTTCCTTGCTAATATCCATTAGATTCCAGTGATAGTTTGAATGAAATTGGCCCCATCAGAGGGTGTGGTCTTGTTAGAGAAGGTGTAGTCTTATTGGAGGAAGTGTGTCACTATGGATGCAGACTTCAAGGCTCCTTAAAATCTTAAGCCATACACAATGAGACAGCTTACTTTATATTGCCTATGGATCAAAATATGTAAAATGCTCAGCTTCTTCTCCAGCACCATGTCTGCATAGCAAAATGCCCTACCATTATGGTAACAGACTGAGCCTCTGAACTGTAAGCCACTCATTTAAATGTTTTCCTTCATAAGAACTATTGTGTCTTGTATAATATTAGAAGAACTAGCCTTACTATTATACATCCCAGGGACTCAGGAGAGAGAACTAGGAACAGCGAGAACTATTTTTGGGAAACAGAATCTCAGTACACTGAGCTTTTAGTCCAGTTTTATTCTTCCCAATCTTCTTCTCCATCTTCCATGTCCTGGGAATCCCAGTATACTTACAAGCAGTATTCTCTTGCCTTCCAGGCTTCCAGGGTCAAATGGAGTGGTGATAAGAATCATGTAGGGGGGCAGAAATTGTTAATTATCATTTGCAACCCAAAAGGGGAGTGACTAATGGGGAAATGAATTAACTAAAGGCTAAGTTTAGGTAATATCTAAGAAGAGGGATCTTATATGCTCAACTATAATCTTAAACTTGATTGGTAGAAAATGTTAAGAATTTATAAGTTACTAGGTCAATGGGAGAAAATAAAACTACTTCCTTTTTTCCTGTGGCTCCTGTCTGTCCAAGCTATCTGCTGTTTTTCTGCAGGGTCCGGGAAAGTGTGATCAGTTGCTAGGCAACCTATGTACAGCTAGATGCCTCTGATGATAGTTAAAGGGAGATCTGGAACTAGAGGTAAGATTTGGGAAAGCAGGTAGTGAAGCTTATTTGGCACATCTGCCAGGCCTTCTCAAATGGCTACTCTGGATGCTTAAGTCTGTTCTTAGAGAGTACAGAGGTATCTCTGATAAGGTACTTTCCTTGATCTGTGGATGGACCTGGCTGGATGCTGCCAATGATGACAATTACAGGGAGGCTTCAACTGGGGTTCTGACTGTGCATTGCTGTCAGCACATAATGTTATCTAAATATTCCTAGAAGTGATTAGGTAAGGAGTTAGAGGTCTATAAAGTTAGGAAGGCTGTAAGAAAAGGAAGGTCTGAGCTAAATTGTGTGAAGGTATTACTTAAGATCCACCAGACCTAGGCAGTGTCTCTGTGTAGAAATGACCTTAATTTAGGAGACTTATTTTGTGGTGGTTTGGACTGTTGTTCCTGTTAGTCCTTTAATGTGGTTAAGGGGGAATATCTGATTCTAGTGCAGAAAGGGAAGAAATGGATTGGCTGGGGGGAAGGAAGTCTTTTCTGGGGATGATCTCCAGATACCTTGAATGTATATGTCCAAAGAGTGATCAGTTCACACTGTTAGCAATTCTTAGGGAAAAATCAATTGGGAAAACTATGAAAGCACATATGATTCTCATAACAGAAGACAGCTGATTTATAACAATCCAAATAATACCAAATGCTCCTTGGAATTTGGCTTCCTCTGAAGAAATTCATTGATCCCTTCAGGTGGTGGCTTTGCCATAACCAGCTGAGTTCTTATAATATATTTCTCTGGCCCATAGCAACTGTGGTCATGGTTCACTTTATAGCAAGAGAAATGAGGCTACATTCCTAAAGATAGCCACCAGGGTCTATTCCCTTATTTGGTGCTTTCTCCTCCTGAGACTGACTATCAAGGTCTAGCTACTAAAGTATTGAAGTACAATTAGCAAAAACTCCCTTGTGGGTCTCCTAATTAATATACCAATCAGAATTAAACACTTCATCATAACATGGTGTTCCTATTTTTCCTTTATACACTGCCTTTTTCCTAAAGTCTACATCTCTGTCCTCTCTATTCAGAGGTAGTTCTTTGTCCTCCCTGTCCAAAAACCCCTTCCCCAACTCTCTTGTTGCTTTATCCTTCTCTTTCATTCTCTATCTCATGATTTTGCTTCCTATTTCCTGACCATTGACATCTGGTGCAAACAAATATACTTTGTGTTGAGAACTTGGTCTTGACATGTCATGTGCAGATGCCAAGGGTCCCTACTGATTCTGTCTAGTATTCCCTCTATGTGGATGGGTTTGGGCTGCTAAATTGATACTAGAAAGTGTACTAGAGGACATGTCCAATAGAAAACACAGTCTCCATCAATTACAAGAACAGCATTCATAAAACAGACAGAAAGACATCAGGAGGCACTACAACCATCGAATCTAAGACTTTACAATACACACTGTGCAAAATAATGGTTAATGATTTTACTCTCTGTCAGTTTACCAGTTGAAGTTTTTTCATCATAGCATTCAGAATGTACTGAAATGACATGTGCTTTCTGATAATATAGCAAATGGCATCATCAACACAGTTAAATAGACAACATAATGATAGTTTAATTTAAATCCTCATAAAATAATGAATAAGTATTTTGAAATGGAAGCATTGGTATGCAGCAATGTACTTCAATTACATCATCAGAAACAAATGAAGATATTGCAATGCTTCTTCAACACACTTAATTGTAATATGTCAAGAAATGACTGAAGCTGCATTAATCATATTTTTCTTTCTCCATCAGATGTGGATAAATGTGTGAGGTGTCCAGAGGACCAGTATGCCAACAGAGAGCAGGAGCAGTGCATTCACAAATCTGTGATTTTTCTGAACTACAAAGATCCCTTGGGGATGACTCTTGCCTCAATGGCCTTGTGCTTCACTACATTCACAGTTCTTGTTCTTGGGGTCTTTGTTAAGCACCATGACACTCCCATTGTGAAGGCCAATAACCAGAATCTTAGTTATATATTGCTCATCTCACTCATGTTTTGTTTCTTGTGCTCCTTTCTCTTTATTGGCCAACCCAACACAGCTACCTGTGTCCTGCAACAAATCACATTTGGAGTTGTATTCACTGTGGCTGTTTCCACTGTCTTGGCCAAAACAGTGACTGTGCTTTTGGCTTTCACAGTCACAGCCCCTGGAAAAAGGATGAGGTTCTTCATGATTTCAAGGGCACCCAACTACATCATTGCCATATGTACTCTCATCCAAATTATTCTTTGTGCAATCTGGCTGCTAGTTTCTCCTCCCTTTATTGACACTGATGCACATTCTGAGCATGGCCAAATCATCATTGTGTGCAACAAGGGCTCAGTTACTGCATTCTACTGTGTCTTGGGATACCATGGCTCCCTTGCCTTAGGGAGCTTCATTGTGGCTTTCTTGGCCAGGAATCTCCCTGACAAATTCAATGAAGCCAAGTTGCTGACCTTCAGCATGTTGTTGTTCTGCAGTGTGTGGGTCACCTTCCTCCCTGTCTACCATAGCACCAAGGGCAAGGTCATGGTGGTAGTGGAGGTCTTCTCCATTTTGTCCTCAAGTGCAGGTCTGCTGGGATGCATCTTTATCTCCAAGAGCTACATAATTTTGTTCCGACCAGAGAGAAATTCTCTTCAAAAGTTAAGGGAGAAATCATCTTACTGAACACTCATTTCATAAATTGTTACTGAAAACTGTAGTGATGGTACTTGTTGTGATATAAAGCAAGATGTATGCATTAGCCAGTGATTATCATTGTTTCTTCTAATGATAATGCCCTGCCCTGTAATGTCATTTATACTACTTTACTGTATATTGTGTTCTATAATTTTCCACTCAGACACATATTTTACAAGACCTGGTTCTTGGATATTAGTGCATAACCGGTGTGTTCTTATATTTTTCCAATGCAAAGTAGTATTTAAAATAAACTCCAAGAAATTCTTTTAATAACTGAATTTCTTAGTGCTTTTTAATGTAAGAGAAAACAGAGAAAGTTTGTTTTAGAGGGAATGAATGTTTTCAGATGATGAGACTAATTACCCCTTGTGGAAGTGACAAGAGAAGCCTGTTGCATCCTGGGAGTTAGAGGAGTAAAATTTAGGAGAAAGAAAGATATTTTGTTAAATAGATAGAAAAAATATTGTGAAAGATGGAGACATGTATCAGCATTTAAAATCATATATGGCTTTTTCAGAGGAGATGAGTTCACTATCAAATCCACATATCTTACAATTCATAGGCACCTCTAACAATAGTGCCAATGGATCAGATGCCTTTTCTGTCTTCCAAGAATACTTACACACAGGTATGCACATAAGAGCACACTCAAAAAGCACACATACACATAATAGAATTAAATGAAAATTTTAAATTGAAGTTTACATAGCACTACAATGGAACACTGGTTTTCTTTCTCCTTTTCACCCCCATTCACTGAAATAGATTTTCTTTCACATAATATCCCCTGATTATGGTTTCTCCTCCAAGCCTCTCCAAGTTCCTCCAACATCCTCCTCACATCACTTCCTATCTGAATCCACCTTATTTCTATCTCTTATTGGAAAACAGTCAGGTTTCTAGGGGATAAAAATAAAAAAATATGCTATGATAAAGAAAATCTAACACATTGGAATTGGTCAAAGTAGGCAAACATAAGAAAAAGAGCCCAAGAGAAGGCATGAGAATTAAACACATGTGTTTGTACATTCAGGAATCCCCCCTAAAACTTACCTTGAACCCATACCATTTATACAAGCATTGTGTAGGTTAAAAGTGAGTAGAAATATGTCTATCTCTATCTATACATGTCATGACAAACCTGTAAAAGTGGAGACAAAGGGGGAACTCTGACACACTACTATGAGACAAAGACCTCCAATAATGAAGTTAACTGAATTTTCTGTTCCCATCTATTTCTGGGCATGCAGTCCACCCTTAAAAGTAGTTTAATTCCCTACTGAGACTCTTGTGACAGAAAATAAATTCTCATTAGCTGGTGGTTATCAATTGTAGACTGCTTCTGTTTAGGGATAAGGCTTGTGATCACTTCTACTTTCAGGTCTGGGATTTGGTGCAACAATTTTCCCAGGTATCTTTCAGGCAGGATATTGTTTTAGATCAAAGGGTTTTTGGATGTGTTGGCATTTTCAGTTCTCATTTGGTAATGTCCAGATTATATTTCAGTACCAAATACACTAGAATACTGGGTAAAATCTCAATTAAGACACCATTTCAACATCTGCATGTTCAATCTGTTGTGAAGTGAAGTTGTGAAGGTCTTATTAACGGGTCCTTGTCATCAGTCTGTGGAGGACAATCTACAATCCTGGCCACAGCCTGGGTTGCCTGGTGACTCCCATGGGATATTTTTAGGCAACAATTTGATTAGATGTGAACCAAACCTCATTTGGTGATGAAGTGGCCAGTTGGGGCTCTGTCTCCCTTATTACTTAGTGAATTCATTCAGATGTTCTTTAGGCATGTATATAATTTATGAAGCTCCTATTGTATTAGATTTACACAGTGCTCATCAAGTGGCCCTTAATTTTAGCCATCTTTCCATATATTTCTCGCTCCTCCTTCCTCCCAGTCCCCTCCCTACTTGATCTTGTTTTAATTTGCCCTTCCTTGGTGGCTAAAGATGTTAGCTCAACCATGTGTGTTTCATCTTTTTGAAATTCTTAGTTTGCACCTTTTCAAAATTGAGCTAACTTTTTTCTTGTTGAGATTTTCCATTCTTTTACATTATAGATATGTTAATCCTTCATTCGCAGGGTGCCAAAAGTATTTGTTTTGCTGCTGTGTCTTTTCCATTGGTGTGTTTTAAACTTATGTCAAAGATAAGTTGGCTATAGCTGTGCACCCTAATTATGGTTTTTCTTATCCATTGAAATAGTGTAGTATCAGTATATTATGGTCCTCTGTAACTATAACACTAGAGTGTAGTGGAGCATAATTATTACAATAACTCCAGCTTTGTTGTTTTTATTCTCCATTGATTGATCCATCCAGAGTCTGTTTTTCTATTTGAATTTTATGATGTTTTGTCATAGTTCTGATTTTTCTTTATATTATGATGTAATTTTGATGGATATTGTACAGAATATTAGCATCCTGTTCATGGTATATGCATGTATTTTTCAAACATTATTAATTATATCAATCCAGAAACCATGAAGGATAGTTTCCATCTTGCATTGTCTGTCAGTTTCTTTCCTCAGTGTTATAAAATGTCCACCATGAAGTATCGGTGTAATTATTAAGGCCACTCCACATAGTTAAAAGGGAGGTTTGTTTAGTGGTGTAACTTACAAATGAAGGGATAGGTAGGTTGCAGTGTCTGGAAAGATGTAGCACAGTCCGGTGGTGTTCTCTTGAGAACTCTGCTCAGTCTACCTCCAGTGTCCAGGGTCCAGGAACCAAACGAGGCGGCGCATCTGGATCTCGGGTGTTCAGGGTCCTCTCTTGGCCCTGCCTGGTAGGCATGACAGTTACCAAAGCCTTAATGGGGGTTGGAACTTCCAGATCAAAGGTGGAATGGCTACCCACTACATCTCCCCCTTTTGTCTAAATAAGAAGGCTCTAACCTAATACAAGACTATATACAAAGGAATGGTTATCAAATATTGTCCAGGAATAATGAGGGATTATGACCTAGATAAGATGGAACTACAAAAAATGTGAACAACATCAGGCAAGAAACACATACTAAAATCCAGAGAAGTCTAGAGTGTAGGTAAATGGCATATTACAAAGATCATTCCAAAAGGTGTCCCTATCCTAAAGAACCTGAATCTAATACTTAATATGTCCTATCTAAGATTATATATATATATATATATATATATATACTAAGTTGTAACTATAGACAGCTGGCAGCCTGGACAGTCACCTGATGTTTCTCAGCATTGTTGGTGCATTCAAATTGACTACAGGCCTACCGTATCTGACAGACCATTTTCAGAAGCAGGAATTCTGAAAGACCATCTTACCCTGTCTTATCAGAGTTCAGAAGTCACTTTCTTGTGTCCAGCTTGTCCAGAAGGACAGCACTCATATATCAGCAGTTGAGGTAAGGGCAGTTCTTGGCCATTTTATGCCAAGAAGACAAACTTCCAAATGGAAATGTCTTAGAAGCCCAATGTTCTCTCAGGATCAAATTCGTGCTGTCAGGAGCAGTCGTGTCTCACGTAAACAGAATTCTAAGTTATTTAAATGCCATTTTCTCTAGGTCTATGAAGTGTTTGAAGATTACCTGCCCATCTGACCTATGTATCTGTGAATCTGAATAACCTAACTATTTTAACTATAGAGATGACAAGCATAGGTGAGTATAAATCTGTAAGTCTTACCTACCAAAATAACCAAAAGACTAAGACTTCATGTAAACAAGGTAAACAGTCTATAAGCAAATGTACAGTAAAGGACGATGACTTCAAAATTGTGACAATAAACAAGATATTCATAACAAAGGTTGGAACATATAGTGTGATATGCAATATGACAATAATCTTAAATATATATCAATCCTAAACAGAAGTAGAACATACATACAGTATGACAGATATAAATTTACATTTATATCAATATATAAATATTTCAAATAAGAGTAGAAATATATGTATATAATAACAAATATAGTTCTGTATTTGTATCATACAAATTATCTTAAACAGGAATATAAAAATAGTTTACATTTGTATCAACAGGATAGCAAATACATACTTGTCTCATCATGTTTATTTCATTAACATTCAGAATATACTGGATATGGAATCAATCTTTATGCTACTCAAAAGATGAGGAAATAAAAGATTTCAGCTAAAATTTTGTTATTTTTATTTTCATCTGGACAGAAATTCATTATTTTTATTTGCAATGATTTCTTAGAATTTTGATAGTTTTATTTCATCAATTATTATACTTAAATATATAAACAGTGATTTTTAACTAAGCCATATACACAGATTTTAGAGAAGTTTAAGTAAATAGATTCTATATAATTTATAAATGCTTAGAATCAAAGATAAATTAAACAAATAAGATTACTGGGTCCAGACTTTTAGACACATTGGAATTCAGAGGAAAATCTCACAGGATTTATTTATACACAATGGACTTGTCCTCAGTCTGGAAATATTAAATGATGTCATTAGCAAGAAATGGGGCAGAATTGGGAAGTCACCATGTTATCTAAACAGACAGACTCTAGAAATTCAGTCTTTTCACAGACTCTATATAAATTTATGACAATCTGTGTGTTTGTGTGTATATGATTGTGAGTTTGTGTGTACATGTGCTGGATTTGTGGATAGGTATTGTTTAAACCCATCCACAAATCCAGCACTACAGAAAGCAAGCACTAGAAGGAAAATTCCAACCTGAGGAAGTCAGATACACCCACATAAACACAGGCAATAGATAACACCACAGCAGTAAATCCCAAAGGAGAGAAGCACACACACACTACCACCAAAAGATAACAGGAGCTAACAATCACTGGTCATTAATATCCCTTAATATCAATGGACTTAATTCATCTATAAAAAGAAACAGGCTTACAGAATGGATACGAAAGCAGGACCCATCTTTCTGCTGCACACAAGAAACACACCTCAATTTCAAAGATAGACACTACGTAACAATAAAAGGCTGGGAAAAGTCTTTCCAATCAAATGGTCTTAAGAGGCAAGCTGGTGTAGCCATCCTAATATCCAGCAAAATAGACTTCACACTAAAAACAATCAAAAGAGATCAAGAAGAACATTACATACTCATCACAGGAAACATCCACCAAGATGAAGTTTCAATTCTGAATATTTATGCCCCAAACACAAGGGCACCCACATATGTAAAAGAAACATTACTGAAGCAGAAATAACACATAAAACTCCACACATTAATAGTGGGAGACTTCAACACCTGACTCTCACTCCTGGACAGATCTGCCAAATTGAAACTTAACAGAGAAATAAGGGACTTAGCTGTTGTTATGACTCAAATGGACTTAATTGATATCTACAGAACATTCCATCCTAACAAAAAAGAATAAACATTCTTCTCAGCACCCCATGGAACCTTCTCTAAAATTGACCACATACTTGGCCACAAAGCAAATCTCAACAGATACAAAAAAATTGGAATAACCTCCTGTGTTCTATCAGGCCACCCTGGTTTAAAGTCAGATTTCAACAACAACAAAAATTACAGAAAGCCTACAATCTCATGGAAACTTAATAATGCTCAACTGAATGTGTACATGTGCATATTTTTGTGTATGTTCACATATATGCAAGTATTTTACTAAAAAATGTAGGAGAGGTAGTTTTTGAGAATTGAAGGCCTTAAGGAACTTGGGATAGGGTACCATGTGAATCCAATATAAGGAAAATTTCACATTTGTGTCATTAATTCAACATGCACACACACAAACACAAACACGCGTCATAAATTCAGAAGGAAACTACGTAGACTGAGGAATAGAATGAGTAGTAAGTTGAGCAACAGATGTGAGTGAGAGAGGGGAAAATACCACAAAAAGGACATGATACATGTGTCTTTTGCCAGAATATAAAGTATATTACTTTTTAAAAAATAATAATTATACAATACAAAACAAAACTGGATACCATGCTGAAACTGTAGCATGGGAATTTTTATTTGCACTCTCCATGAAAGGTGAATGATCTCTGTCTTCCTATGAAAGACTCTTCCTGTCACATTTCTGTATTTTCACATCCAAGGCCCCCAGGGTGGCTCATCATAGAACCATAGGTCATACAGTTTTTAAATGTTTATTATTAAATGTACAATAAGATCCACATGAGAACACTAAACCTGTGTACCTTGTCTCCAATACTATATAAAACACATCACTAACCTCAGTAAACAATGGCCCTACATTGCTCTGCTTTCTGTGCAGTCCCAAACCACTGAAAGCTTCATCAGCCCACACTCACCAGAACACTGTAACACTGGCATTGCAGGTTCTAGAATGCAAACAAAAATAGAAAGCTAGGAAAATTGTATAAGAGCAATTTACACATTAAACTGAGGATCACTTCAGAGTTTCTATTTGCTTCCACAATACTCAAAAAGACTTCTATGCAGCCACTAGTAAATTGTAAAATGAACAAAAAGAATGTCGGAAATTAAAGATGAAGCAGAAGAAATGGGTCAACACATGGAGTTAAACTATTAGAACTGAGGCTTGGGGATGTAGATGATGTTTTAGAAATAAAATATTTGCCTTATATTCTGTTTAACATTTGGGTTGGAGGATCAGTGAGAGATCTTATTTTGTATTTGAAATATATTACAGAATTTATGGAACTTATTGAATATTTTAAAAATATTTTTGCAATGCTGCAAATGTAACAAAGGCTCTATGTAGAGCTGATTAGTTGTAGAACAGCAGCATTCAGGACATTTTGGAATTTGGCCTGATTATTGGTTCACAAAACATTGGAAGCACAGGATTTGGTTAGCTATCCTGTGACTGTCACATGTGTAGCATAGGCTCTACTATGCAAGCTGTGTGGAACTCACTTGCTGTAATCATGGAGCTACTTTTCCCTCCAGGGATTTTGTGATACAATTCCCAGTATATACCCATGAACTCTAACTTTATTAGTTCTTCCTGAGCCAATGTTACATATCTCAATGTGGAACATCTGCCAAAATCTACTGACATCATTTCTGAAGGAATTAATATAAACAGATTGTTTAGGCAATCCTGGGACCAAATTTTCTCAAAATGACATCCTCCAAAGACCTTTAATTTTCACAAATATGAGTGATGTCATAAAATTACCTGAGGTCTCCTCATATCTATTTATAAACCAAATTTAATCACATGGACATCAGCTGCAGAGCCCCAGGGAAGAGACTGTCATAGATTCCTACAGAGGGTCTGAATCATCTGGAAGAAAGGAATCATGAACACACAGGTTCTCCTACAGAAATAAAAGCAGATTGGAATACACAGGTGCCCATATAATGTGCTGATCTTAACAGCACTTCACAATACACACTGATCAGGCTTCAAGTTGGACAAAGATGTTCACTTTGATTTTTCTCTTCTTGCTCCTGAACATTCCACTTCTTGTATCCAGTATCACCCATCCCAAGTGCTTTTGGAGAATGAAGCAGAATAATGACAAGGATGGAGATTTGTTGACAGGTTGTATCTTCTTCCTTTTAAGAGTGCAGTGGCCTGTGGAGAAAGATTATTTCAACTACATTCTGAATACACAGTAAGTTTCTTTCTATTTTCTATGTAAATGTAATCATGAATATTTCATGGTGGGTTGTAAGATGAGAATCAGAGAATGTTTTGAGTCTCTGTTCTGTTACTCAATCTGCAAACCAAGAAACAACCCCAGATTCTTTTAGAGACTCAATGCTCTTTTTCTACTTTTAATTTGTCCAGAGAGTTTTGTTATTCTCCCAGTTATCCTCCTACTTAACAGGCTGAAAGCTGAGTGAAGAAAGGGCTCTCTAATTTGTTCCATCACATATAGCCATCCTCTTGACAGTTTCCACAGCACAGTAGCTGGTCTTACTGAAGAAAACCCCAATCTATTAAATGACTATCATTCTAAATGTGTATAAGTAAATGACTGTCAAGTAGAGCCTGTGATGACCCTTTGATCACCATGTCACTCCTAATGCATGTGCTAGGACAACTAATATTTGTGGTACCTCAAGCTCCAGAGAATTTTCACATAGCTCTTCATTTACTGTCTCAGATGCTCTGCATGTGGTCACATTGTGCCTTCTAAAGCTGCATCAAGAATGAAAGTGAGGAGACCTGCCCACTGTGAACTTCACATGGGTTCCTGTTTCCCCATTCTTTACCCATATCCATGTATAACTACAGGCCTTTAATTTCAAAGTCTAGTTCTTCACTCTCTCTTTAGAGTAAAGAAGGAATGTGTAGACTGAAAACGACATGCTTGCATTCTTTGAAATGTAGGGTCAGTAATAGTGGTGATTACTTACTTTCCTCGTCCTTTTCCTGAGTGACAGCAGTGGCATGTGATACTTGGCCACACTTGAGAACAGTTACCTACTAGCCCATCTTTGCTATTATTTAAGAAGCACATGTCTCTTCTCCTTATGTCTAAGCTGTTTATTCTCTGACACTTACAACACATTTAACTTATATGTTTCTCTTTCTGTAATTTTACTAATTATAGCTGGCTGCATATTTTACCAATTTGGGCAATATACACATTTTGATTTTGTGTACTGTTAATAGTTGTTTTCAAATGTAGCACTTTAGTCCAGTCGTTTACTCTAACAGTTCAAGTAATTGATGCTTCTTATTCTTTAGTGTGCAGGAGTTAGTGTTTGAGATTCATAAGTTACAATATCGAATTCCTGTTGAGAGTTACTGACAATTTCAATGACATTTTATCCATACGGTAATAAAGAATATAATAAGATGGTTTTTATTTAAAAATGCATAGATGTATATCTGTATTTCTACCTAAAGATACCACAGTGGTACAATTTCTAAGTGGGATACAAATTGTATTTATCTCTGAGTGAATCATTCTGAATAAAAGAGTTTGAAGCTTATTGGTCAGATAATACGAAATGAGTTAGAAGACAAGAGTGTTATTCTTCTTCCATACCCATAAGCACAAAATTATATTGTTCTGTGCTTACTAACATTCTAACTATATTTATTTTCAAAATTCATTTATATTTCCCATACATTGCACACTTCATAAACTTTTAGTATACAAAAATGTAACGCTGACACAAATAATCCTCACTTCACTTTCCAGAAGTCCCCAGTTTTCAATACAATGCCAGTGTTGTGCATTTGTAAGTGAAAATGTATGCAAAATGTGCTCTCTATGAGAAAATTTATGTTGGTCAGATATATCAAATATGATTACATTGAACATACTTGTATAAACATAAAATAGGTGAACAATACTGGAGTACATGCTCTTAATATCACCATTTGGGAAATGGAATAGGTTTATCCCTGTGCATTTGATGCCAGGCCAGTCTAAAGCCAATTGTCACTCAAAACCATGGAATCCGTTGCCTCTTTATGGCCTAAATGAGTAGTTGTCATATCCACACACACAGATGCATATATTTAACAGACATACTCTGATATTTAAAATTATTATTTTAAATAAATAAATAAACCTTTTAATAACTTTGTGCCTGCAATAGATAAACAAGAAAAAAAAGAACAAGATAGGGATAGACATGAGGGAATATGTTAACTATATTACCAAATAATTATAATGAATTATAAGTACTTGAGCCAAATATTGTCCCAGAAAGACTACTGTGCATTAAACTGTCACGCTCTGAATGCCGTATCCAATTGAGTTTATTTCATAAAAATTACCAGAAAGTTTGCTCATGCACCATATGTATTTTTCACATTGTTCAATAATTTCAAAATTAATTCCTGATCAGGTTTTCCTTTTTGTCAAAGACTGTGCCCTTGTATTTACCTTCTGAACAAGTATGCAAAACCAGAGATGGACAGCCCTCTCTGTGGAAAATGCAAAGTCTCATCTTATGTATGTTAGATGCACTCTCATCAACTTTTAAAGATTTTTCAAGTTTCCAGCTTCTCTGTCATTGCAATCTCACAACACAGTATATTTGTTTCAATCATAGTAGATAGTTGGGAATATCATCCCGTACAGGATAAGCCTCATCCTGACTACAAATGATCATCTCTAGATTTCTGTCCAACATAAACAGTGTTCCATTTACAGAGCACCAACTGTAGACTATCAGTTTGTTCCGGCCTTGGCTATTTCTGTTGTTGAAGTCAACAGGAACCCTGATCTTTTATAAAATATGACTCTACTATTTCCATACCAACAGGGGGTATAATACTGTGTCACACTTACACAATCCTTTTTTATTTTTTGAACAAAATCGTGAAACTCCTTCTAATTATGTCTCTAACAAAGACATCAGGTGTACAGTGGTGCGTACAGAACGTTACTGTGCAGCATCTGTCATCATTGGGACATTCCTAGACATCTACAAATCTCAGCAGGTGAGTTTTATTTGGGGTGATTTTGCAAGAAACCCTGTATTCACTGGTAGCTTTCCCAGATGCCAAGAAGTTTGTGAGGAGGAGACTGGCTTCACAGTCATGTCCAATTGTGTAGTTCAAGGGTACAATTCAGAGACTTGATGGTGCTTCCACAATTCCTTGTTGAAACAGATGATGGAAAAAGTAACAAGTAAGAGGATTTTCTAGAATACTCACCAGAAGTGTGCTTACAAGATTTTAAGAGTGCATGATACTCATGCTGCTTCCTGTGTCCTAGGTCGTTTAGCTTACCTATGGACCCTTCCATCCTATCCTGAACGATCATGATCACTTTCCCTGTCTGTATCAGATGCCTCCCAAAGACACATCTCTAAGAGAGGCCATGTTCTCTTTGATGCTTCACTTCAACTGGCTCTGGATTGGACTGTACATCTTAGAAAATGATCAGACTACTTTATTTCTTTCACATTTGAGAACAGAAATAAAAAAAATTCTGTTTCACCTTTGTGATCATGATTCCAGGCAAGAAGTATTTTTACATGTCAAGAGCTGATGCGTGTTATAAACAAATCATAACATATCCATACATATCCAACATGTCATTTATAGTGACACAATCGGTATTCAAGCTGTGAGCCTTAGAGTGTTGAATCTCTAGGTATACAGAGAATATGGGCTACTCATCTCTTGGGACTCTAGCTTTTGCACACCACTATGCTGAGATTTCTGGTTTTAAAATTTAGACAAGACATTGATCCATCTCAAATACTCAGATGATTACCTGGAAAGGCTGGGTGGATTAATTTTAACTGTGAGGTCTTGGAATCTGATTGAAAATCTAACTGAAAAGCTGCTCATCCAATGCCTAGTTGGAATGGCTAATGGTCAGGACTATTGACATGGCCTTTAGTTGTGGCAATGACACTGTATACAATGCTGTATATGCTGTGTCCCTTGCCCTGCATGAGATGCTTCTTTAACAAGAAGATAATCAGCCAATGGACAATAGCAAAACACCTGTTATTAACTATGTTAAGGTAGTGTTTCCTCTATTGGGTGATATTTGGTCTCATCAATGTCATTGTGCTTAAGAGTTTCTCTGATGCTCAAATCTAGTGTATTAAGAAATATTCACCAAATAGAAAGACTTCTGAACATTTTTCTTTCTGAAGAAATAAATCAAAAGTGTGCTGTAAGTCTCTACTTCAAAGCCAATTAAGTGGAAAAAACAATTTATCAATGGAAATTAGTGATTATGTTACAAAGTCCCAAATAATATCAGCCCATCCTAATACTGAAAATATATCAGTTCTTAGTTATTAATGCTCTCTATGTTGAAAAGATGAACTGTAGATGTAACCAACCGTCTTATTAAATAAGAAACACAGAGTTGATTCCGAGAAGAAAGCCAAGAGGTCAGAACTAAGAGCCTTACCCTTCCTGCTTCAGCCAAGAGAGCTCTCCAAACAGGGAGCCTACTTCCTGTGTGTATGTCTTTATATAATCTAGCTGTTCTTTCTTCTCATTGGTTGTAAACCCAAACACATGACTGCCTCATCACTGCCTACATGTACAGCCCTCCAGGTCCTCTATGGTATTGAGATTATAGGCGTGCGCCACCACCGCCACACACTTGCTATGGCTCTAATAGCTCTGACCCCCAGACAACTTTATTTATCAACAAACAATTAAAATCACATTTCAATACAAGTAAAATACCACCACAATGAGCCCTCATTTATTAATTCTCAAATATGTTGTAATCATGTAGGAGATGGTTTTCATAAGTGTCCTTAGCAGATTCTACCCCCACTCTAGGCTTTGGGGACCTCACTTAGAACTCAGAATAATTATTCTAGAAATTGTGCTGTGATTTAGTACAGTGCACACATGCATATTCACATATGTGAATGGATGCATCTCACTGTGTATGGATGTATGTTTGTGTGTTCCTGTGTATCTGTGTATGTATCTCTATTGTTTTACATATATGTAGGTTTGTGTCTACCTGTGTATCTGTATTTGTCAGTGTATGTGTCTGCATGTGCCTATGTGGGTATTTTGCATGTTTCTGTGTAGTGGTTGTACATACATATGTCTGTGTTGGTGTACATGGGTGTGTATGTGTGTGTCTATTGGTATGTCTTTGGATGTGGGCATAAATCTGTCTGTGTCAATGACTCTCAGTGTGGTTGCTTGCATCTGTGTATCTCTCCCTGTTTGTATATTTATGAGAACATGCATGTTTGTATGGGCCTGGGTATATTTTGATTGTTTCTCTTTTTGTGTGTCTAAATGGGTGTATATGTCTCTCTGTCTATATGTGCCAGTCCGTTTTTCTGTGTGTCTTAGTATGTATGGGAGTGTGTGTAAATGAGTATATTGCTGTATTATGTATATACTTTTGTATGAATATGAGTATCTCTGTGTGTAGCAATGTGTGTGTATGTGTGTAGTTGTAATCTCTTGATCTATTTCAACAGTGTTACTGGTCTTACTTAATCTTCAAACTTTATATTGAGTAGATATAGAAAGAATAGACAGCCTTTTCTTCTTCCTTATTTTAGTGGGATTGGTTTGAGTTTCTCTCCATTTAATTAGATGTTGACTTTAGGATTGTTGTAAATTGCCTGTATTATGTTGAGGTATGTTTCCTGTATTCCCTCTTTCCTCAAGACTTTTATCCTGAAGGGCTGTTGGATTTTGTCAAAGGCTATTTCAGCATCTAATGAGATTACCGTGTGGTGTTTTTCTTTCAGATTGTTTATATGGTGGATTACATTGATTGATTTTTATATGTTGAACTATCCCTCAAAATCTGGGATAAAGTCTATTTGATCATGACGGATGATCATATTGATGTGTTTTTGGATTCAGTTTGCACTTATTTGATTGAGTGTTTTACATCTATGTTCATAAGGGGAATTTGTAATTTTTTCTCATTGTGGAATTATTTGTGGTTTGTGTATCAGATGATTGTGGCTTCATAAAGTGATATTGGCAATCATTCTTCTGTTTGTATTTTGTGGGATAATTTGAAGAGAATTGATGTTAGCTCTTCCTGGAATGTCTGGTAGAAGTCTATCCTAAAGCCATCTGGCTCTGGGATTTATTTGTTTTGGAGACTGTGCAAGACTGTTGCTATTTCCTTAGGGTTTGTAGGTGCATTTCAATTGTTTGATCTTGATTTAACTTGGTAAGATGTATTTATTGAGATAATTATGCAATTATTTTATATTTTCCAATTTTTTAATTACAAGTTTTCAAGTATGACCTAATGATTATTTAGATTTCCTTGATGTCTATTATTATGTCTCCCTTTTAAATTCTGATTTTGTCAATTTGGATATGTTGTCTATCTTTTTGTTAGTTTAGACAAGATTTTTTTTTATTTTCTCAGAAATCCAATTTTTGTTACATTTACTCTTTTTAATTGTTCTCTTTTCTATCTTATTGATTTCAGAATTCAGTTTGATTGCAATAGTGTCTATTCCTCTTGGATGGGGTTTAATTTTTTTTTTGTTCTAGAACATTCAAATGTGTTGTATATTGCTAGAATCAGTTCTCTCCATTTTTTTTGTAAAATGCTAGAAAAATTAACTTTTCTTTTACCAACACTGCCACTATGTCCCATAAGTTTGGGTGTATGCTGTATTCATATTCATTTCATTCTCAGAAGTCTTTAAGTTCTTTGTTCTTGCCTTAGATCCCTTAGTAATTCATTAAAGAGTTCAGTTACAATGACTTGAAAAGCTTTCTGGTTTTTTGCTTATTGTTGATGTTCAGTTTTAATCTGCAGTAGTCCGATAGGATCCAGTGTCTTATGTCAGATTTCACGCATCAACTAAGACTTGTTTTGTGACCAACTATGTGGTCAGTTTTGGAGAAAGATCCATGAGGTCCAGAAAAGAAGAAATACTTTTTATGTTTGAGTGCAATGTTCTGTAGATATCTGTTAGGTCCTTTGATTGATTTATTTATTTTAAATTTTATTTTATAATTTAATTTAATTTTACATATCAGCCACAGATTCCCTTGTTCTCCCCGCTCCCGCCCCCCGCGCCTTTCCCCCCAGCATACCTCCCATTCCAATCTGCTCCATGGTAAAGACTCCCCTGAGGATTGAGTTCAACTTGGTAGATTCAGTCCAGGCAGGTCCAGTCCCATCCTCCCAGGCTGAGTAAGTGTCCCTATATAAGGCCCAGGTTCCAAACAGCCAGCACATGCACTGAGGACAGGTCCTGGTCCCAATGCCTGGATGCCTCCCACACAGTTCAAGCTAATCATCTGTCTCACTTATCCAGAGGGCCTGATCCAGTTGGGGGCTCCTCAGCTATTGGTTCATAATTGATGTGTTTCCATTCATTTGGCTATTTGTCCCTGTGCTTTTTCCAACCTTGGTCTCAACAATTCTCACTCATACAAAAGCCCCTCTTTCTCACCAGCTGGCCTCCCATAGCTCCACCTGGGGCTTGGCCGTAAATCTCTGCATCCAGTTCCCCTAGTCATTGGATGAGGTTTCTAGCATGACAATTAGGGTGTTTGGCCATCCTATCACCAGAGTAGGTCAGTTCGGGCTGTCTCTTGACCATTGCCAGTAGAGTATTGTGGAGGTATCTTTGTCGATTTCTGTGGACCTCTCTAGCACTTTGTTTCTTCCTATTCCCATGTGATCTTCATTTATTATGGTCTTTTATTCCTTGTTCTCCCTCTCTGTAATTGATCCAGCTGAGATCTCCTACTCCCCTAAGCTCTCTTTCCCTCAAACCTTGCCCTTCAAATCCCCACTCACGTCCAGGTTGTTCAAATAAATCTCATCCATTCTCCATCATTGGGCAACCCCTGTGTCTTTCCTGGGGTCCTGTTTTCTAGGTAGCTTCTCTGGAGTTGTGAGTAGTAGTCTAGTCATCTTTGTTTTACATCTAGTATCCTCCTATGGGTGAGTACATACCATGTTTGTCTTTCTGATTCTTGGTTACTTCACTCAGAATGATTTTTTCTAGATCCATCCATTTGCCTGCAAACCTCATGATGTCATTGTTTTTCTCTGCTGTGTAGTATTCCATTGTATATATTACCACATTTTATTTATCCATTCTTCAGTTGAAGGGCATCTAGGTTGTTTCCATGTTCTGGTTATTACAAACAATGCTGATATGAACATAGCTGAGTAAGTGCCCTTGTGGTATGATTAAGCATTCCTTGGGTATATGCCCAAGAGTGGTAAAGCTGGGTCTTGGGGAGATTGATTCCCAATTTTCTAAGAAAGCACCGTATTGATTTCCAAAGTGGTTGTACAAGCTTGCATTTCCACCAGCAGTGGAGGAGAGTTCCCCTAGCTCCACATCGTCTCCAGCATAAGGTGTCTTCAGTGTTTTTTTTTAATTTTTTATCTGAAAAAGACTACAGACTTAAATAATGAGTAAATCTGGGACACTACAAAAAATGTCTAAAAGCAAAACACAAGGCAAGAGGCCAAGAAAAGTATTTTCACCAAAATCATAGAAGACATTTTAACTTACAATAGGATATGACTATGAAGTAAAGAAGCATACAGAAAACCAATAGATTGAACCAGAAGAGAATCTTCCCTAAGAACATGATAATCAGAAAACCAAACATACTAAACAAAGGAAGCATATTAAATGCAAGAAGAAAAAGATCAAGTGAAATACAAATGCAGTGCTGACTTGTAAAGTGAGACTCTAAAAGTCAGAAAGGCCTAGACTGACTCTAAGAGAACAGAGATGGCAGGTAGGCTACTATATCCACCAAAGGATTCAGTCACCATAAACGGAGAAAATAATGTATTCTGATACTGCCAAATATACATAATATTTAACTACAATACCAGGCCTATACAAGTTACTAGAAGGAAACTACCAACAAAGGAGTTTAACTACATCCATGAAAACACAAGGTATAAATAATCTCAGCAGAGCAAATAAAATATGTGACACACAAACACACCAACAAAATATCAGGAATCAAAAACAATTGGCCATTGATATCTCTCACTATCAATAGTCTCATTCACTAATAAAAAGAAACAGACTAACAGAATGGATGGGAAAACAGGATTCATCCTTTTTTGCATACAAGAAATTCACATCAACATCAAGTATAGGCATTACATCAGGATAAAAGTTTGGATTAAGATATTTCAAGTACATGCACCTAAGAATCAAGGGTGTGTAGACATTTTAATATTTGACGAAAAAGTATTCAATTGAAAATGAGTACAAAGTGTAAGGAAGGCCACTGCATATTCATCAAAGGAAAAATCCACAGAAATAATGTTTCAATTCTTAACATTTAAGCCCCCAAGACAAGGTCACCCATGTTTGTAAAAGAAAAACCAATACTGCTTAAATTATATATAGAACACACACATTGATAGTGGGAGTATTAATTACCAGTTCTCACCAATAGACACATCATCCAGACAAAAATTTAATGGAGAAATACTGGAACTAACAAAGGTTGTAAATAAAATAGTCCTAACTGACATTTACAGAACATTTCATTGAAACAAAAAAGAATATACCTTCTTCTCTGTGCAAAATGGTACTTTCTCCAAAATGAACTATATTCTCAGAAAAAAAAGAACGTCTCAGCAGGTACAGGAAAATTAAAACAATTACCTGCATCATATCAGGACCATCATGAATTAAAGCAAGATATAAACAACAACAAAAACAGAAATCTTACAAATTTATGGAAACTGAACACATTTTAATGAATGAAAAGCAGGTTGGGACAGAAACAAAGAAAAAAATAATGACAACCTAGACTTCAGTGACAATTAAATACACTGTATACCCGAAATTATGGGACTAAAGAAAAAAGTGGTGCTAAGAGGAAAGTTCACAGTTCTAAGTGCCTACATAAAATTACTGGCGAGATCTCACATTAACAACTCTACAGCATGCCTGAAGTTTCTTGCAAAAAAAGGAATAATGTCACCCCTGAGGAGTAGAAAGATATAGTCAAATTTATGGTTGAAATCAATAAAATAGAAACAAGTGAACTAAGCTAAATGGTTGATTATTGGGAAACAGCACAATAAACAAATCTTTATCTGTACTAACTAAAAGAAACAGAGGGAATATCCAGATTAAAAACTAAATGAAAAATGAGAGGAGTACAAACAAAGACACCAAGGATAGCCAGAGAATCATAAGAACATACTTTTACAACATATACTCCACCAAACTGGAAAATCTAGAATAAATGGGTAATTTTCTTGATAGGTCTACCTACCAAACTTAACTCAGTATCAGATATGCAATTTAAATAGACCTCTAAATCCTTTGGAAATAGAAGCTGTCATTATAAGTCCCCCAAAAGTTGGGAGAAGCCCACACTCATATGGTTTTAGTGCAGAATTTAAATAGACTTTCAAAGATGAGTTAACACCAAATCTTCTCAAATAATTTTATAATACAGAAACGAAACGAAATTGTCTAGTTAATATTATGAAATAGACTTACCCTGATATCCAAACCACAGGTGAGCCAAATAAAGAAAGAATAGCAGAACAATTTCCCAGGTGTATATCAATGCAGAAATATTCAATAAAATACTTCTAAGCCTAGTCTAATATCTCTTCAAAATGATCATCCCAGAGATGCAAGAATGGTTCAATATATGGAAATCAATTAAGCTATCAAACATATAAACAAATAAAAAAAGATGGTCATCTCATTAGATGAAAAAATCAAAGACTAATTCATAAAAGTTCTGAACAGAATAGGCATGTAAGGGACTTAATTCAACATGATGAATGCAGTTTATGGTAAGTAAATGACCAAAATTAAAAATTGTCATGCTGACTTCTTCATAACTGTTTACTTCCATTTTTTAATCACGTAAAACAACATGAGTGTGAAAGTACAGTCAAAGGTTTAAGCTGCAAAAATGATAACTATATCTCACTCAAGAGTACAACTTCACAGTGAGAATGAATAGCTAAAACATGACCAAATAAATTAATGAGCATGTAAGAGTTATGGGAATTCCCATCATTGTTTTTAGTATGAGTAGAAACTAAGGTCCTCATTGTGATAAACACATACGTCTAATTCAGTCAGTAAATGCAGCAGTACCTTAAGGTCCATCCAGAATCCCTATGGGATTTTCTGAAAATAGACAATTCAGAATAGCACATAGACATTTTCTGCTCATGATTATTTCAGCATTATTCAGAATATCCAATATATGGAATCAACCTTGATGCCCCTCAACAGAGGACGAAATAAAGAAACGACTTCCTATAAAATTTTTGTTGTTATTTTGTATAAACAAAGACTCATTATTGCTATTTACAATGCATTCTTCAAACTTTGAAAGTTTCATTTCACTAATTACCACAGTTAAATATACACACAGTGATTTCTCTTTTCCTTTTCAAGAGAGGGTTTCTTTGTGTAACACTCCTGGGTGTCCTCCAATTCCCTCTGTAGAACAGGCTGGCCCAGAGCTCACAGAGATCCACTTGCTTCTGCCTCCAGAGTGCTGGGATTAAAAACATGTGCCAGTACCATCCGGCCAAGTGATTTTTAACTATACCATATACATTGGTTTTAGAAAAGTTTAAATACATAGCTTGTATGCAATTTATAAAGGATTGAAACCAGTGATGAAATTAAACAAATATGATAACTGGTACAGAATGCTCTTAGGCATATTCAAATTCAGATGAAAGCCACACAGGATTTATATACAAATTATCAAGTCAAACCCAACCAGTATGAAGTAAATGATGTCATTAGCAGGAATTGGGAATGGAGTAGAATGTCATGTTAGGTAAAGAGACAGAAAAGAGACAGACTTTGGAAATTCAGATTTTTTCACAGACTCTAGATTTCTTAGCATGTCACTCTGTGTGTGTGTGCATGTGTGCGTGTGTGCGTGTGTGTGTGTGTGTGTGTGTATCTGAGAGTGCATGCATGTATATATGTATATGATGTATATGTATATGTATATATAGGTACCTTTTTACATGAAGAAAGTAGGAGAGGCTTTATTTGAGAGCAATAGGTCTGAAGGATTTGGGACTGGTATACTATGTGAAGGCAGCAGAAGAAAACATCACACAGGTCTCATAAATTGAACAAGCACACGAACATCATAAAGTGATAATGAAGGTGTTTGAACTAAGAAATTAAATCAGTAGTTATATGAGTATAATGAGTAGGTGACAGAGGGTAAAATACCAACAACAAATACGTGTTAATTGCCATAATAAAACCACTTATACTGTGTGTTAATTAAAAATAATTATTATACAAAAAAACATCTGGATACCATCTTGAGTCTGGACCACTGGAATTTTCATTTTCACTGTGTGAGAAACGTGAATTTTTTCTATCTTCATACGAAAGAATCTTCCTTTCACATTCCTCTATATCCACATCTTAAGTCCCCAGCATTATCTCATCACAGGACCAGAGGTCATGTACCTTTTAAATGTTTCTTTTTAAATGTACAGTAAAATCTAAGGGAGAACAGTAGTCCTGTGTGCCCCATCTCAAATACTAAACAAGACATATCACACCCACAGAAAAACTTTGTCCATATATACCTACTTTCTCAGAAGTCCATATCCACTGAAAGAGGCTCATCAGAACATTCTCACACTGGCCTATCATGACCCAAAGCAAAGAGTTGCCAAATATATTCCTACTTTCTCTGCATTACAAATTCACTAAAAGAGGCTCATCATTCCATACTCATCGGAACACTCTCACACTGGCAGTAAATGTTCTAGAATACAAACTAATAGATGACTAGGAAAATGGTATAAGAAGGCCATATCACAGTTTCTATTTGCTTCTGTGATATTTAAAATAGTCTTCTTTCCAGCCACTATTGGATTGTAAAATGAGCAAGAAAATGCAGGAAATGTAGATAAACCAGAAGAAATGCATCATCACAATGTATTGATCTATGTGAACTGAGGATCATGGAGGAATATCATGATTTAGAAATCAAATATTCAGCTTGTCTTTTCATTAATAATGATTGGTTGGGAGGAGGAGAAGTGATATATCATACATAGTATATGAAAAGAGGAACAGTGGTCTGGTATTCTCTCTGGATCTTGTGAAATATTTAAAAATCAACATTTAGCATGTAAATGAACTGCGGTTCTATTAGGAGCTGGATAGTTTTGGAAAAGCAGAATTCAGGACATTTCTGTATGTGCACTGATTACTGGATCTCAAGACAATGGAAGCACAGGATTTGGTAAATATTCTGTACCTGTCATTGTTGTAGCATGAATAGAAATGTTGTAGATGAGTGGAAATAAATCTACCTGAACTCTCCTCCTATATATGTATCAAGCAAATTTCATCACATGAACTGCAGATATCAGATGCAGAGCCACAGAGTAGAAAGTGTCAGAGATTTCACAAGGGGTGAAGAAACACCATCAAAGACAAAAAGAATCATGAATGCACAAGTATCTCTTCTTTGTCTACAGAAATAAAAGCAGATGGGGATGCATGGCTGTTGATATATGTGCTTATCTGCATGGCTGGTCACAATGGATACTGCTCAGCCATACAGCTGGACAAATATGTTCACTTTGACTTTCCTCTTCTTGATTGTGAGCATTCCACTTCTTGTGTCCAGTTTCATTTATCGCGGATGCTCCTGGAGAAGAAAGCAGAATGAAGACAAGGATGTAGACTTGGTGACAGGTTATGTCTTCTCCCTTGCAGCAATGCAGTGGCCAGTGAAAAAAGAGTATTTTAACAACGTTTTGAATATACATAAGTTCCTTTATATGTTCTATGAAATATCATCATGAATATTTCATGAGGGCTAGAGGAAGAGGATCAGCACAAAGCTTTGAATCTTCTCCCCCATTTTCCCAACCCACCACATCAACAAACACCCAAAATTATTTTACAGACTCAATGCTATTTTTCTAATTTTAATTTTTCCAGAGAGTGTTGTGTTTTTCTCCCAGTTACAACTTTAACTTACAAGGCTGGAACCTGAGTTAAGAAAGGACTCTACCTTGTTCCATCACATATAGCTCTCCTCTTCACAGTTTCTATAGCACAGGAGCAGGTGATGACTAGTCAAATGAAACCACATTCTATATCAATTAGTATCATTCTAAGTGGGTATAAGTAATAGCCATAGAGTAGAGTCAGCTGATGGTCCTTTCATTAGTGTATAGGTCTTAATGCATATGCTAGGGCAACTAATATTTGTGGCATACCTAGTCTCAGAAAGTTTTCACGTAGATATGTAGTTACTATTTTAGATGCTCTCCATGTACTCATACTGTGCCTTCCAAAGACGCTTCAAAAGTGGAAGTAGGAGACTTGACCCTTGTGAACATCTTAAGTCTTCCTGTTTCTCCACACATCATTTACATATATTTATAATCACTGTCCTTTAATATCAAAGTCCAGTTCTTTATTCTCTCTTCAGTAAGGGAAGAATGTGTGGACTGTATATGATAGGTTTGCATTCTTTGAAATGTGAGGCTTCCTTGTTTCTTTGTATTTGTATAAAATGTACTAGCTCCATATATGGGTATTTCCCATACTATATGAGACAAAATCCAATCAGCTCTCTCTATAAGTTGAATTCTATCACTTTTGGGATATTTAATCTTTTTTTTTGTTTGTTTTATTTTGTTTTGTTTTTTCGAGACAGGGTTTCTCTGCGTAGCTTTGTGCCTTTCCTGGAACTCGCTTTGTAGACCAGGCTGGCCTCGAACTCACAAAGATCTGTCTGACTCTGCCTCCTGAGTGCTGGGATTAAAGGCCACCACCACCCCATGGGATATTTAATCTTAATCTCTCCCAAAAAATATTGCAAGCTCTTTATCAAGGTTCACTTTCTGCCCATGATTTGTCAATGTTCTCCTTAGTTAAAGGTAAGTCTATTTTTGCCAAGACTATTCGTTTTAATTGATGAAGTCTCAATTTTCCTTTTAAACTCAAGTCAGAGATCTTTCCACATAAGGTTTTAAATTTTTACTCGGTATATTCAGTAGAAATATCCATTCCAATATATCTTTCCTCAGCATGAAAATTCCTGTAGGAGAATGCTTAGAGAGTAAAATAACTAAAATGCAATCAAGCTTTGGATCTACAAGATCCACATGTCCTTCCTGTACTTTCTTTTCCACCAAGGCCAACTCTCTCAGCTTCAGCTGATAATTCCCTTGGACTACTTAAGTCCTTGTCACCTTCTAATGTTTTGAACAAATTACTCAGTTCATCATTTTTTACCCCAGCAAGAGTTCATAGATGAGAAATATTTACAAATAATCTTTGAAAGTCATTAAGAGTCCATAATCGATCTCTCCTAATTTGTGGTCTTCATTTTTGTAGACCTATTTTATATCCTAAATAATTAATAGACTCTCCCCACAAGCAGTCAAGCCACTTGCAGCTCTGTCCCCTTGCAGCTCTGTCAACCTGATCTGGCCAAGGTGGGACCTGCAAGGCCACAGCCAAGTTGCTGTTTTTTTGAATTCCTGCCCCACAGTTGGTCATCAAATGTAGCTGAATTCTTAAGCAGGCTTATTAAATACAAAATATTGAGCCAAATATAGTGGTGAAAGCCTTACAGATCAGGGAAATAGGAAGGGCCGCAAGCTAACCTTACCTCACTATGTCACAACTTCCAAATTGTGTGCTACTTCCTGTCTAGCTGTGCCTTTATTGCCTTGCTGTTCTGCCCTCTCATTGGCTCTTAGCCCAGTTATGTTGCTTCATTGTCACTGCCTGTCTGTTCAGACATCCATGTCTGTATGGTTGGTACTGGGATTAAAGACATGTGTCACCATGCTCGATTCAGTTCCCTAGTATGGCCTTTGAACACGGAGAGAACCTTCCTGCCAAGTGATCAGTTTAAGCATGTGCTACCACTGACTGACTTTTGTGTTTACTTAAAATGGCTTGATATTTTCTCTGATCTGCAGGCAAACTTTGTTAACATACAAATAAAATACTACCACATTTTAGCACAATAAAATATCACCACATCCAGCTTATTATGCCATTCCACCTTCACAGCACAGGGCAGTTGTTTCAGTATTTGGGGCTGGTTGAGAATACCATCCAGTTCAGGATGCCTCTTCTATTTACCACAAAGGATTATCTTTAGATCTTTGTCCATAATAAATATTATACCTTCTTACAGAACATCAACTGAAAACAACCAGTTTCCTTTGGCTTTAACTTTTTCCATGGATGAAGTCAATAGGAACCCTGATCTTTTGCCAAATGTGTCATTAGTATTTCTTTGGCCCAAAGGTGGTTGTAAGACTGTGTCAAAATTATACAGTCTCATGCCTTTATCTGAAGAAAATCAATACACTCCCCCCAATTATGATTGTAATGAAGAGATTATGTGTATAATGGTACTGACAGGACCAAACTGGGAAACATCTGCGATGATTGGGACATTGCTGGATCCCTACAGATCTCAACAGGTGAGACTTTTGTGGTGTAGGTTTGCAAGAAATTGTGTCTCTGTTGGTACAATACCAAGATGCTAAGAAGAGTGTGTGGAATTATGTGAAACAGTGTGGTTCAAGATACTATTCAGAGACTTGATTCAGGTTCATTTCCTTTTTTGAAGTTGAGGTGAGGGAAAAAAATAATAGGTAGGAGGATTTTTCTTTATAGAATTCTTTGCTGAAATGTGTGTTTCCAAGTTCTTAGAAGTGCATATTACCTCATGCTGCTCCTTGTGTTCTAGATCCTTCAACTTACCTATGGACCTTTCCACACCATCCTCAGTGATCGTGAAAAATTTCCCTATCTATATCAGATGGCCACCAAGGACACAGCTCTACCGCTGGCAATGGTCTCTTTGATGCTTCACTTCAACTGGAACTGGATTGGACTGGGCGTCTCTGACAGTGATCAGGGTACCCAGTTTCTCTCCTATTTGAGGACAGAGATGGAAAGAAATGCAGTCTGTTTTGCCTTTGTGAGCTTAATCCCAGTCAATATGCATTTATACATGTCAAGAGCTGAAATGTATTATAACCAAATCATAACATCATCTGCAAATGTAGTTATCATTTATGGTGACACAGACAGTACTCTAGCTGTGAGCTTTAGAATGTGGGAATCCCTAGGTATACAGAGAATATGGGTGACCACCTCACAGTGGGATGTCACTACAAGTAAGAGAGTCTCCACAGTTGGCTCATCCCATGGGACACTAGTTTTTGCACACCATCATTCTGAGATTTCTGGTTTTAAAAATTTTGTCCAGACATTAAACCCTCTGAAATACACAGATGAATACCTCGCAAGGCTGGGATGGATGAACTTTAACTGTGAAGTCTCAGCTTCCAAGTGTAAGACACTGAAGAATTGTTCATCCAATGCCTCATTACAATGGCTAATGGGACAGACTTTTGACATGGCTTTTAGTGATGACAGTTATGACATATATAATGCTGTGTATACTACAGCCCATGCTGTCCATGAGATGCTTCTTCAACATGTGCATAATGGAAATGAACAGTATGGTAACTGCTTGAAGGTAGTGTTTCTTCTATTAGATGAAATTATGTGTTATCAATACCATAGCCCGTAAGAGTCTGTCAGATGCCCCAAAAATTTACTGGATTAGCAAATATTAAACATCTAGAAATATTTCTGAAAATTTTTCCTTGTATGGACTTAAAGCCAGAGTGTGATATAAATCTTAATGCAAATGCAATGTAGTGGAGGACACAATTTTTCAAGGAATATCAGTGAACATCTTACAGAACACCTGAATATCATTTCACCTCTTCTAATACTGGAAGCATAATGGTCCTTCCTCATTAATCCTCTCCATGATGAGAATATGAACCCTTGTTCATCAATTGTCAAATATATGGTAATCAGTGAATTGAGATGGTTTTCAGAAGTGTTCTCAACTGGTTGTACCCTACTGTAGGCTCAAGGGACCTCCTTTGGCACTCTGTGAGTAACTACACAGGAAACAGTGGTGGTGTTATTTATTTCACAACACACATGAGTCCATGTGTGTGAATGATTGGTTCTCAATGTGTATGGGAGCATGTACTTATTTTCTGTGTATCTGTGTATATCTGGGTTGCTGTGTATATTGTGTTTCTGCCTATCTGCATATCTATCTGTGGAACTGAGCGTACATTTGTTTTCTGTCAATGTCTTTGTGTATGTGTGTTCCTTTCTGTGTATATCTTCCTGTGTGTTTTTCAGTATGTGTGTATATATGTCAGTACTGTTTGTTTTGTGTATGTGCTTGCACATATGAATATCTATGATTCTGTGTGTCTGTGTGTGTGTGTGTGTGTGTCAATCTGTCTTTGATTGTGAGAATAAATTTGTATATATCTCAATATTTTTCTGTGTAGGGGTTTCAATATGTGTATGTTTCCCGGTGTATGTCTATAAATGTGCATTTATGTGTGAGCCTCTGTGTTTTTCAGGTTTCTGTTTCTGTGTGTCTGTTTGGGTTAGTATGGCTGTCTGTTTCTGATTGCATTTTGATGTGTGTGTTTGATATATGTATGTGTGTGCATATTGTATGTATTTGTATTATATATGTTTGTCTGTATGGATGTGAGTCTCTCTGTGTGTGTGTGTCTCTCTCTCACTCTGTATGTATGCATTTTTCTCACCAATGTTTTGTGTCTGCATATATGTCTGTGTTTCTGTTTGGTAGTTTCCTCTGAAAGAACTTAAATACTAGGAATGTTATAATACTTTTATTTATCCGGTTATTTTTATTGTGTTTCTCCCCTGGACAACTTCATTAACGTTGCTTTTAAGAAGAAATTAGTATATGTTTTCTGACATCAAGGAAGGACACACACAATATAGAATGCTGCCTCTCTTTCAGCTGCACTCCTTTCTGAGGAAGACTCACTTTACTAATCCTGTTGGAGAAAAAGTGAATATGAACCAAAGAGAAAACCTGCAGGCAGAGTATGACATTCTCCAGATTTGGAATTTTCCAAATAGATTTAGGTTTAAGGTGAAGATAGGAGAGTTTAGTCCATATTCTCCAATTGGTCATCAGCTCCATTTATATGATGATGTGATAGAGTGGTCCACAGGAAGTAGACAGGTGGGTTTGACCTAACTATAATCATTTCTGTCACACAGCAGTAACACTTTCAAGTGGGTCCATTTGTGCTGCCTTTTAACTGGTGAAATGAACTAGACTGTCTCCACTAAGAAGCATTTTCTAGCCTCCTAGTTTATGTTTCTTCTTTTCAGTTTTTGATGTGACATTTTGTTAATTCTTCAAGGGTCTCTGACATGCATACCATGCATACAGTGATTTTTTTTTTATCATTCCAGAACATGTTTCTTGTTTTTATTACAAAAAGAAAATTAATAGTTACCACTGTATTTATTATTTCCAGTAAAGTGAGCAATGTCTTCTTGATACCATTCTGATTATTACACAGTGATTGTCCTTTTTACTGCTGAACCTTTGACATATATGCTGTACCATGAGGCTAAATGTAAGGAGGAATAAAGTAAACACACACAAACCATTAATTATTATTAAATAATTTACCTTAAGCCTTTTTACTAACAGGTCCTAAATTGCCAACATCTCTAACCAAATATGAAGATAGTGTTTCCATGGCCCATTTGGATACCCTATGAATTATAATTTTGTTTTTTCTTACTTTCTTTTTTCTTTTAAATGTCTATGGGTTCTTATCTTCAAGTATGTCTGTGCAACCCTGGTATTTGTAGTACATATAGATGCCAAAACAATGACTTGGATCTCTGGGATGTGGAGACAGCTTAGTGCCTCACAGTGGATGCTGAAAGTCAAACTTAAACCCTGTATATGAGCAGTAGTTTTTATAGACAGTTGAACCAATTCTCCAGCCTTGAAGCATGTTCTGTAAAAAAATTTACTCAGTAGAGGAACATTTATTGCTCCCATTAGTTCTTTCATAGGTCTATCAAACAAACAAGGGTGTGCCTGTTTTCATTATCTGTGTGGGGAAGAAGTATTGTTGGTAGTAAAAGAAATGGCTTTGGAAATTTATAAATGGGAGACATATGAGCGTCTTGAGACAGGACACTTAATGTCAGAAAAGAACCTTCCTGTCACATATCTTATTTAACGTTTGATTTATACATAAAAAGAAAACAATTTGAAGGCTTCAAAAAGAGAAACCCATTTCATAGAAAGGCCCCTTCTTAATAACAGCAAATTCCTTCATGAACTCTCTTAAAATGGGAGAGTAACAGTGATGCAATGCAAGCAGTTAGAGATATAACTGTCAAACCCAGTTACTGTACCCAACAAAGTTATTCATAGTCAAAGAAAGCTGTGAGGACCCTTCATGGATATAAACTTGAGTACATCTGGAATTTATCAAAACCCCAAAATGGAGGGCATATTTGAGAGATATTTTCACTTAACATGAAGTAGGAAGATCCATTTGTTACCCAGATCTTTGAGATAGGGAGATATGCTTTATAGCAGGTGATGGTGGTACATGTCTTTACTTGAGAGGCAGAGGCAGAGGGATCTTTGTGTTCTAGGCCAGCCTCTTCTCAGAGCAAGTGCCAGTAAAGCCAGGACTACAACAAGAAACCATGTCTCTAAAACAGAACCCCAAAAAAGAAGGAAAAAGATGTCATGCCTTTAATTGACATCTTTTAACCTGGGAAAAGACACATCCCTTATCTGGATCTTAAGCTGGGAAGACACAACTTTGAATTACCTCATTTGATTTTGAAAATCCCACTCTGTGCTGGAAGCCTATATAGGGACACTGAAAAAGGAAACGTGTTCTTTGTCTGCTTTCCCTCACCTTGCTAGAAAGTCCATTTCTTAACTGGCATTAGAACCTATGTCTATGGTACATAAGTGTTTACTGAAGATCAACAGACACATAACACATCATAGAATGAGAAGATTCTACATTTTTGGATTGCCATTTATACCTAGTGATTGCTAGATTAGCTACACCGCGTCCTAGAAGACATTCTAATAAATTGTGTGAATCCATATATACATATATATGAGAGAGAAAGTCAGAGAAACAGAGTGCGGGAGACAGAGAGACAGAGAGATTCATTCTGTATGTTCTTTAAGGACCCTAACAAATACCCAGACAGACCAATGTTCAGTGATGCATATGAGTTATAGGAATTCATAACCACTCTAACATTTCTATGGAAGACACCTGAAGAGCTCCTACACACTGAAAAGTAAGATAAATATGTGTGGTCAAAGAAGAGAAAGACAGCAAGCATTAAACACCAGTTAGAAAAACAAGTGTTATATACTCTATCAAATATTGCAATAACAAAAATGGACAATAATTAGCAAATAATTATCAATAACAATTCCATGTCAATCTTCACATTCTCTAATCATAATACACAAACAAGATTGTTTTGTAAACCAACATTCATTTGTTCTTCTAAAAACAAACCTCACTTACAAATGTAGAGAGACCACTTCAATAAATATGGAGGGAAAGAATTTTGAGGAAGTGGAACATAATAAAGTAAATGAGAGACTAAACACTTTGATGGACATGGTGGAAAAATTCTCAAATAAACACTGATTAATATAAATCAACAACACAACAGAAAGTTCTGTCCCTGTGACAAACATAGCTTCATTCCAGGGATACAGGGATGGTTCAGCATATGCAGGTCAGTTAAGTAAATGGGGCATATAAATAGATTCAAGCATAGGACTTGTTCCTAACACAACAGAAGGAACACATCTTGACTTATTAAAGTTTTCTTTTTTATTAATTAATAATTTTTCCCAGCCTGATCCCATTAAAAGTTTTTTCTATGGCAATCTTATTGACAACATTGTACTGCAGGAAGAGAAACTCAAAGAATTTCCATTAAAGTACCAGTCAGCCCACGTGTATGTGGTGGTACATATCTGTAATTAAACTCTTAGATCAGAGGCAGGCAAAACCTTCTCAGTTAATGGCCAGTGTGGTGTACATAATGAGTCCAAGTGAGCTAGGGCTGCATATAGAGACCCTGCCTCAAAAGAAATGAGCAAAAATTGGACAGTGATGATTTTTTCTAGTTCCATCCACTTGCCTTCAAATTTCATGATGTCATTGGTTTTTTTTTGCAGCTGAGTAATACTCAATTGTGTAAATGTATCACATTTCTTTTATCCATTCTTTGGATGAATGCCATTATCCTGATTGAGTTAACCAAGACCTAGATATAGAATCATGGTATGTGCTCACTCATAAACTGGACATAAGATAGAAAGCAAATGATAACCAGGCTACATTCCAGAGCCCCAAAGATGCTAGTTAATAAGGAGGACACTAAGAGGGACATATAGATCACCCTAGGAAGGGAAAATTGCTGGAACCTCCTGGATAGAGTGAGTGATGGAGACATGAGGAATTGAGGTGGCCCAGTTGGGAGAGGGATGGAGAGGAAGAGCAATTAAAGAAGTACCTTGATTGAGGGGGTAATTATGGCATTATGGACGTAGGGAGAAACCTGGTACCAGCAAAAATCCTAGGATTCCAAAGGAATGACCCCACTAAGATTCCTAGAGGGGGTGCCTGAACTAGCCTTTTCCAGTAATCATAAAGGTGAGTTCCCTAATTGTTTCACAGGAACTTCATCCAATAACTCTGGAAGCAGATGAATAGATGCACAGCCAAACACTGGGACAAGCTCTGGGAGTCCAGTTGAACAGAGGGAGGGAGGAGGGATTATATGAGCAGGTGGGGTCTAGATCGTGACAAGGCAACCCACAGAGACAGCTGACCTTTGGGAACTCAGTCAGTATAGACCAACAGGTAGAAAGCCTGCATGGGACCTACTTAAGACCCCTGCATGTGGGTGATAAACGTGTAGCTTGGTCTGTTTGTAACCCCTAACAGTGGGACTAAGATCTGTCACTGGCACATGAGCTGTCTTTTTGGAACCTATTCCCTATGGTGGAATTAATCACCCAACCTTGATGCAGGAGGGAGGAGCTTGGTCCTTCCTAAACTTGGTTTGCCATGCTATTTTGACTCCCATGGAAGGCCTTACCGTTTCTGAGGAGTGGATGTGGTAGTAGAGAGGAATGATGCAGAGGGAACTGGGTAAGAGGAGAGAGGGGAAACTGTCATTGGTAAGTTAAATAATTTAATGAAAAACACAAAAGAAATTGGATGAGCAGATACATTTTCTCCACTCATCTTCAAAATAGTCCTTAATATCATAGCAAGTACAAAAAGAAATGGTAAACATGAAATACAGAAATAAGGGAAGAAATGTGCCCACTGGTAGCTTACACCTTTAATTCCAGCATTCGGGAGGCAGGAGAAGAGGATCTCTATATGATCTTAGTTAACCTACTATATATAGTTAGTTGAGATATACCAACAATACATTGTGAAACCATGTTTAAAGAAAACCACAACAAAAAGCAATACTTGTAGTTAATCACATTGTAGAGAATATGAAATAGCCCATGAATAGGAGACACTGTGGTTCTGACTCAGAACTCCATAGTTAAGAAAGAACCTAAAGTGAGCACCTGGCCATCAGCAGCTGTGTTAACCAGTATATAGACCCCTATCACCAGGATTTTGATTATGCAAAATTTTTATGTTTTTAGCTTTAAGAAATCCTATAATCAACTTTAAATAATCTCACTTTTATTCCAGTTCTCCATATACTTGCAGCCATTGTAAGGCACTTTTACCTCAGGAAACATTCCAGTTCAATACTTATCAGTTCATCACTTTGTCTCCAGAAATACACCAGGCTCTGCCTACTTAGCTGTTATTCTCTTTACTCTCTGTTTGTCATGCTTTGGAGTGCTATTTATTGGAGTTCATGTTTGCTGTCAGAGGTTTGAAGAGATATTTCCCATGTTTCCGATATCCATTTATCCTAGTTTGCTGCACTGTTGCTGTGATTAAACACTGACCATAAGTAAAGTGAGGAGGAAGGGTTGATTAGGCTCATGGGTTACAGTAAAGGGAAGACAAGGCAGGAATCTGTATCCTTCAACTAAAGTATAGACCCTGAAGGAACATTGTCTACTGCTTTGCTCTGCTTGATTTCTTCTACAGCCCTGCTTAGGGACAGCACTGCCCACAGTAGACTGGGGACTCATACATCAATTATGCAGTAATAAAATGCATAAATAATATGACAGCCGGCTAGTTCAATGGAGAGAAGGAGAGAAATATTTTAGTTAAGCTTCCCTCTAACTTCTTAATGTACTTTCTGTCAAGGTGGTGAAAATTAACTAGAAAAATCTTTTTGCAATCTCTATGGTGTTTGCCCACAGCAAACAACCCATTCTTAATCCTAAATTTCTAAGATTGGGAAGCTACTCAAATTATTTCAGATTGTTTTCATACATTTACATATTTGGCATTTCAAAACATACTAAGTTTAATGTGGTCACTCATTTGTTGTATATAAAATAAACTTATTGATATTTCAACATGCTAACATAATTTTGTTATGGAAGAAGAAGGTAAAACTCCTGATATCAGAGTATGTCTAATTTTCCTCAGATGCCACCCTCTGTGTGCAGTGCTGATTGTGGTCCTGGATTCAGAAAATTATTGCAGGAGGGAATGGCAGCCTGCTGTTTTGATTGCATCCCCTGCCCAGAAAATGAAGTTTCTAATGAGACAAGTGAGTGTTTGCTGCTGAGATAAATCCTTCACATAGATCATCTTCTCCCAAACACATTGGGATGATAAAAGGTTCTAAAAGGCACAAATAAACCATATCACTTTCCCAAGTTAGTTTTTGTAGAACTATGATCATTATCAATGTCACTTTAAGTAACATGTTATGCCATGACATCTATCTATGACTCATTGAAAATACATGGCAGGTGGCCTTTTCTCAAAGAAAGTTTTGATAATGAAACTACAATGTAAGGGAATTTTGTACAGTCTTTACTAGTGACTGATGTCCTTGGAAACAATATGTAGATTAGATTCTAATCATGAATCTTGAATAATATTTATATTTTATATTTACATGTCTGTTTTGTCACTACATAAATTTATAAGCACCATGTATATGCAGGGAATCAATGGAGTATAGACTAGAGATTCTGATCCATTGAAGTCTGTTATGTACATTCTAGAAACCAAATATAAGTCCTCTGTCTCTTTAAGATTAATGAAGAGTAGAAATAAATTCTTGTGAAATTATAAGAAGTTGTTCAGTATGATACAAAGAAGTTCAAGCAATATCAAGAGACCCCCCTTCAAAGTATCATTGTGATTTGATATCTAAAGAAGTGTGGAGAAGTGTTGCCAAAAAAAGTAGAAAATATGGAGTACTATAATCAATATTTTTATATATACACAGTTAATAAATTCAAAAATAGTAGATACAATGGTTTTGTATGATAACAAGTAGCTACAGTTATACCAATGGTGTTGGCCCCCCTCAGTCCATGTTAGTCAAATGATTATTTATTTAGAGTTTGTTTCACAAAAATGGCAGATACATAGATTTTTCTCTCATGGTGGCTTTCATCCTATATAATGAAAGACTTAAAGGACATTTATGGCCAGTAAAACAGTTCAAAAGTTAAATCCCTTTCTACTACAGCTGATGATGAGTTAATCCCTAGGACCCATGTAATAGATAGGTATTGCCAGCTCTTAGAGGTTGTGTTCTGATCTCTAAGCACTTACACATACAACCTACTGCAATTTACTTAAACAAACTCTAATGAAATTGTTTTAAATATGAAAATAAGAATAAAGGGTATTTACAACAAGAAATACAGCAAAAGTTAAAGAAAAATAATTTTATCATTTCCTTAATTATGTGCATATATATGAAATTGGTGGTTGTGTGTACACAATTGAATGTGCATGTGAGAGTCATCCAACGCTTCTGTATTTAGAGTTACAGAAAGTTGTGAGAACCCCGACATTGTTCCTTAAACTGAACTCAGTTCTTCTGCAAGTGCAGTATATTCTCTTCACAAGTGAGACAACTTTCCATTCCCCTAAACAAAGTATTGAGTTACATGTGACCATAAATGCATTGTTCTAGATAAAAAGACTTGAAACCTAGAAGCACATCATGTCTCTATGCAATTATCCAATGATTCAGAGCAATTGCACTCAAGTTTCTTAAATTTTCCATGGTGGAGACTGCAACTTATGGATGGGATATTATTCTCCAAGCAAACGTTCTGTGCTATCACTCTTGCTTGAGTGTTCTTCTTTAATTGTGATCATGGTGTTATATCAATATCTACTTCACACTTGAGTACACTAACATAGTCTGAGACTCCTACAGATGGAAATTAGTGAAAGAGGAAGAAAGGTGGTTGTCTGTTCCCAAAGGTGATAGAATCAAGAAGAAGGGCTTGTTAATGCTAAGCATGTACAGAGGTCTCTACCTCCAGTTGTGAGTTACTGCTTCTTTTGAACAAGACTCAGGGACAAACCATCCTACTGCCAGATAAGGACATAACTGGGGATATTTTTTAATTAATTACTTTTTTGCATTTATAAACATAAAAATTATATTTATGTAATATTCTTCTTTTACTCTCACCCTCCTACTTCCCCCATACAAACCCAATCACTCTCATATTAGAGCTCTGTTGTTACTTTTGCATGTACATATATACACTTATATATACACACTCATACATACAGCTTACTCATTATGAAGGAACTCTAGCAAGAATGAGCATGGAAATATGGCTGTAGCAAGTAGTGCCCTTCTTCACCATTCCTTTGCCTTACTAAAACTATGACATTGCAGTAATAGTTTGAACAAAATTGGCCTTATTAGAAGGCATGGTCGAGTTGGAGAAGGTGTGATCTTATTGGAGGATTTGTGTCATTGTGAATGCAGACTTGGAGGCTTCTTACATGCTTAAGCCATACCAAGTGAGACAGTTTTCTTCCTGTTGCCTATGGATCAAAGACAAAAAATATCCAGATGCTTTTCCAGCACTATGTCTGCATGCATAGCACCATGTCCCACCATGATGATAATGGACTGAGCCTTTGAACTATAAGCCACTCTATCAAATGTTTTCCTTTATAAGTGCTACTGTGGTCACGGTTCTAAGAAATGCTAACCAAGGCTATTACATTCCTAAAGCTAGCCATCAATATCTGTTCCCTTATTTGGCCACTTCCTCCTCCTGAGGCTGACTATCAAGTTCCAGCTATCAAAGTATTGAGGTCCGGCTACCAAAAACTCTGTTCTGTCTGCCCTAATTAAACTGTCCAATCAAAATTAAACACTTTGTCCTAACCTGGGTTTTCCCTTTCATCTTTATAAGCTACCATTTTCTAAGAGGCCACATCTGTATCCTCTCTATCCAGAGCAGTTCTTTTTCCTTCATGGCCAAAAACCTCTTCCCCCTCTCTTGTTGCTTTCATCTTCTCCTTCATTCTCTATTTCCTATTTTTGTCTCCTATTCCCTGCCTATTGTTCTCTGGGTCAAATCAATCTACTTTTTTATTGAGAACTTGGTCTTGGCATGTCATGTGTGAATTCTAAGTGTCACTAGAGATTATGTTTGGTATTTCTTCTATATCATTGGATTTGGGGTAATAAATTCAAACTAGAAAACATACCACAGGAAGTGTCCCATTAGAAGAAACAGTCTTCAAATATTGCAAGGACAGCATTCATAAAAAAGACAGAAAGACATCAGGAGGCACTACAACCATGGGATTGGAGACTTTAAAATACACCCTGTGCAAAATAATGGTTAATGATTTTACCCTCTGTCAATTCACCAGTTTAAGTCATGTACTGAAAATATCTGTACTTTCTGATAACATCACAAATAGCATCATCAACACACAGTAAATTAGATAACATACTGATTGTTTAGTTTCAGTTCCCATAAAGACAATGAATGACTATTATGAATGTCTTTCAACTCCATCCTCAGAAACAAATGCAGGTAGTGCAATGCTTCTTCAACACACTAAATTAAAATATTCAGTCAGTAAATGGCTAAAGCTGCATTTATCATACTTTTCTTACTCTACCAGATGTGGAAAAATGTGTGAGGTGTCCAGAGGACCAGTATGCCAACAGAGAGCAGAACCAGTGCGTTCACAAATCTGTGATCTTTCTGAAATACAAAGATCCCTTGGGGATGACTCTTGCCTCAATGGCCTTGTGCTTCACTGCATTCACAATTCTTGTTCTTGGGGTCTTTGTTAAGCACCATGACACACCCATTGTGAAGGCCAATAACCGGAATCTTAGTTATATATTGCTCATCTCACTCATGTTTTGTTTCTTGTGCTCCTTGCTCTTCATTGGCCAACCCAACGCAACTACCTGTGTCCTGCAACAAATCACATTTGGAGTTGTATTCACTGTGGCTGTTTCCACTGTGTTGGCCAAAACAGTGACTGTCCTTTTGGCTTTCATAGTCACAGCCCCTGGAAGAAGGATGAGGTTCTTCATGATTTCAAGGGCACCCAACTACATCATTGCCATATGTACTCTCATCCAAATTATTCTCTGTGCAATCTGGCTGCTAGTTTCTCCTCCCTTTATTGACACTGATGCACACTCTGAGCATGGCCAAATCATCATTGTGTGCAACAAGGGCTCAGTTACTGCATTCTACTGTGTCTTGGGATACCATGGCTCCCTTGCCTTAGGGAGCTTCATTGTGGCTTTCTTGGCCAGGAATCTCCCTGACAATTTCAATGAAGCCAAGTTGCTGACCTTCAGTGTGCTGTTGTTCTGCAGTGTGTGGGTCACCTTCCTCCCTGTCTACCATAGCACCAAGGGCAAGGTCATGGTGGTAGTGGAGGTCTTCTCCATTTTGTCCTCAAGTGCAGGTCTGCTGGGATGCATTTTTATCCCCAAGTGCTACATAATTTTGTTCCGACCAGAGAGAAATTGTCTTCAAAAGTTAAGGGAGAAAACCTCTTACTGAACACTCATTTAATAAATGGTTACTGAAAACTGTGGTGATGGTACAGAGACACCTGTTATGATATAATACAAGACGTATGCATCAGCTAGTGATTCTCATTGTTTCTTCTAATGATAATGCCCAGAAATATAATGTATACTACTTTTCTGTACATTGTGGTCTATAATCTTCCACTCAGACACATATTTTACAAGACCTGGTTCTTGGATATGTGTTCTTATATTTCTGTAATGCAAAGTAATATTTAAAATAAACTCCAAGCAATTCTTTTAACAACTGAATTACTCTGTGTTTTTTAATGTAAGAGAAAACAGAGAAAGTTGTAGTAGAGGGAATGAATGTTTTCAGATTATGAAACTAATTTAATCCTTGTGGAAGTGACAAGACAATCCTGTTGTATCCTGGGAGTTAGAGGAGTAAAACTTAGTAGAAAGAAAGATGTTTTGTTAAATAGATTGAACGAATATTGTGAAAGATGGTAAGTTGTCTCAGCATTTAAAATCATATATAGCTTTTTCATGGGAGATGAGTTTACTATCAAATCCATGCATCTTACAATTTATAGCCACCTCTTCTAATAGTGGCAATGGATGCCTTTTCTGTCTTCCAAGAACACCCACTCACAGATGTGCACATATGAGCACACTCAAAAAGCACACATACACGTAATTGAAATTAAATAAAAATTTTAAAGTGAAATTTACATAGCACTACAATGAAACACTGGTTTTCTTTTTTTCCCATTCATTGAAATAGATTTTCTTTCATATACTATCCCCTGATTATGGTTTCTCCTGCAAGCCTCTTCAAGTTCCTCCAAGATCCTCCCCACATCGCTTCCTATCTGAATCCACCTCATTTTTCTATCTCTCATTGGAAAAATTCAGGTTTCTATGGAATAATAATAAAATACATACTATGATAAAGAAAATCTAACACATTGGAATTGGTCAAAGTAGGCAAACATAAGGAGAAGAGCCCAAGAGAAGGCATGAGAATTTAACACATGTGTTTGTACATTCAGGAATCCAAAAAAAATTCTTACCTTGAACCCATAACATATATGCAATCAATGTGTAGGTTAAAAAGTGAGTAGAAATATATATCATGAAAAACCTACAAAAGTGAGGAAAATGGGGAACTCTGACACAATACTATGGACATAGGCCCCACAAATGTGGTTGATTAAATTTTGTGCTCCCATCTATACGTGGGCATGCAGTCTACACTTAAAAGTAGTTTGATTTCCTATTGAGACTCCTTTGAAGGAAAGTAAATTCTCATTAGCTGGTGCTTATCAATTGGAGATTGCTTCTGGTGTTACAGATGAGGCTTGTGATCACTTCTACTTTCAGGTCTGGGACCCCAACGGGGAAAAACACATGTATGCACTGTTCCTGTTTCCTCAGGTTCTGTGTTTTCCTTTATTTATCAATCCTGTTTAATTAGAAGGCATTTATTTTGGTGTCCTCTGTAATGGTATTTGTTCCACCCATGAACTTGGGCTATAAAGCTCAATATAGGCTGTGCTTCTTGCCATCATATGTAACCTCTTAAAAGGAAAGGGAGAGGGGTCACATTCTTCTTCTTACTGGTTTTTCCCATTGGTCAGGTACATTTTTTTTCTCACTTACAGAACAGAAGATGACTTCAGCTGTTTACTCGTTTCTGAATTAGTGAGTATATTTTTAAATTTAAATCTTAATAAATCCATATTATACTTTAAATAGACTCATATGTATTGACCTTAACAGTTCTCCATTACCTCTGCCTCTTATCCTCTCTCTACGTACGCTTCCATGCTATTTTCTGTGGCTTGTAGGGAGATATGTGAAGGAGGCAAGCCTTTTAAACTTAGTTTTCTTCCTCTCACCATAATGTCTGGCTGTTGATTTCTGTTTGCTATTTGTTCCTGTCTGCTGCAGAATGATGATTCCCTGAAAATAACTGAGCAAGGCATTGATCTTGAATATAACACAATGCAATTACAAAACATTTTATTGCTTTTTTAAAGAACAATAGCATTTGATTTTACAGTAGGTAGCTGGGCTATCTAGTTTCTGATTCTTGTTACTCAAGCAGTGTCTGGTTGGATTCAATCAAATCAGATATTTGTTGCTTATTCTCACAGATTTTATGCCACTATTTTCCTAGCTATTTTGCAGGCAGGATATTATTGTAGATCAAAGGGTTTTTGGATGTGTTCACATTTTCAGTTCAGTTGGCAATTGCCAGAGAACATTTCAGTACCAAGGACACTAGAATACTGAGTGAAATCTCAATTAAGGTCTCCCATGGGGAGTCAGCAGAGCCCAGCACACTGAGCCTAGGCAGGTCAAAGCCCCTTCCCACTGCACTAAGGCTGTGCAAGGTGTCACACCACAGGCACCAGATTCCCAAAAGCCTGCCCATAGACCAGGGACAGATTCTGATCGCCCTGCCTGGGTGCCCCCCAAAGAGTTTGAGCCAAACAACTGTCTTCTGTATCCAGAGGGCCTAGTCCAGTCCCATGGGGGCTCCACAGCCACCAGTCCACAGTTCATGGGCTTCCACTAGTGTGGCCATAATGTTGAACATTCTTAAGTGTTGCTCAGCCGTGTATGTTTCATCCTCTGAGAACTCTTAGTTTTGTACCTTTTCAAAATTGAGCTAATTTTTTTGTTCAGATTCTGCATTCTAGATATACTAATCCTTTATTCCCAGGGTCCCAAAAGTACTTGTTTAGTTGCAGTGTCTTTTCCATTGGTGTTTTTTAAACTTATGTCAAAGATAAGTTGACTATAGCTGTGCAATCTAATTATGGGTTTTCTTATCCATTGAAATAGTGTAGTATCAGTATATTATGGTCTTCTGTAACTATAGTACTAGAGTGTAGTGGAACATAATTATTATGATAACTCCAGCTTTGTTATTTTTCTTCTCCATTGCTTGATCCATCCAGAGTCTGTTTTTCTATTTGAATTTTATAATGTTTTTTTATAGTTCTGACTTTTCTTTATACTATGATGGGATTTTGATGAATACTGAGCATATTAGAATGGTGTTCACAGTATAGACATGTATTTTTAAAACAATATTAATTTTATCAATCCAGAAGCATGCAGGATAGTTTCCCTCTTGCATTGTCTATAAATTTCTTTCCTCAGTGTTATAAAATATTCACTGTGAAGATGTCTAACATCCTTGGTGTTATTTAATCCCAGATATGTCATGTTTTAAAGGTTACTTCAATTGAGTTCATTATTTGATATTTTTCTTAGCCTGTAATGAAAGCTACTGGGGTCCAGCCCCTCAATAGCCTTCACCCAGAGTTTCAGAAGAGAAGCTACTGGTGGTGGATTAATTTGAGGGATTCTCTAATAAATCTATGTACTTGAAACTCTTTAGTCTATACACTTTATTCTTCTGATTCAATTCTCTCTCTACATGCCTTCTATTTGCTCTCTTACTTAGCTCCTTTCTTGACTAATACTCTCTAACTCTGTTGTGGATATCTGCATGCTGTGAACGTGTTGCTCTGATTGGTTACTAAATAAAGTGCTGATTGGCTAGTAGCCAGGTAGGAAGTATAATCTGGACAAAGAGAGAGGAGAATTCTGGGAAAAGGAGGGCTGAGTCAGGAGACACTGCCAGCAGCCACCATGAGAAGCAAGATGTGAAGGCAGAACTGGGAAAAGGTACCAAACCATGGGGCTAAACATAAATAAGAATTATGGGTTAATTTAACTGTAAGAATTAGTCAGTAATAAGCTTGAGCAAATGGCCATACAGTTCTCAAATAATATAAGCCTCTGTGTGTTTACTTGGGCCCTCCCTAGTGGCTCCAGGACTGGCAGATGAGAGAGATTTGTCCTTACCACCAGAAGGCTAGGGCACAGGAAAACTCTAGCTACATATCTCTTTCTGCTGTTACCTCTAAGACTACCTTAATTCCCTCATCTTAGTTCTTCCCCATCTTGGTCTTTTTTATCTTGTTCTTATCCATCTGGTTCTTTTCCATCTGGCTCATCCTCATCTTCCATCTAGTCCGTCTAGTTTTCTAATGTACTTCTCCTCCAATCTAATTCTCTTCCAATTTAGTTCTTCCCAATCTGTTTGTTCCCCTCCAGTTCTTGCCCATCTAGTTCTTCCATTCTCTATTTTCTTCTCTGTTTTTGCTCTGAAAATAAAGCTGCCTTTTATCCCTTTGGCCCTTATCCCTCCAAGCTATCTCTGCTACTGCCATTTCTGGCAGGGTGGGGCAAGTGTGCTTAGTCACTAGGCAACTTGGCTAGGTAACTTCCATCACAGCTAGATGTACCTGTAAGTAGGAACCCTTCAGTTCTGAGTTAATTGCTAAGGGTGGAGTTAAACCTAGAAATACAACTTTGGAAAGGAGAACATTAAGCTTAATTAGCATATCCACCAGTGTGGGGCGTTTACCCACCACCCCCACAGTTCCCCAGAGTTTTCTTGAGTGCAAGCAGCAGGAAATATTAGATAGAAGGATTTATTGTGGAGAATCTTGTGGAGATAAACAGATAGAAAATAAAGGATAGCCTCGAGAGGGCCTGGAACCTATTCCAATGGGCTCCGACTGTCTCTGCCCCAGGGTTTTTGTAGAGGCGCCAAGGGGTGGAGCAAAAGACCTCCTCTCCCAGCACAGCCAAGTGCAGACCATCCCAGACACCTGCACTCACTCAGGCCCGTGGTTTAATCATCCTCTATTCGGACCTGCTGGGTAAATCCACGAGGAACCCGAGAACGGGCTCTCAACACACCAGGCCTTCTCAAACAGATAGTCTGGATGTTTAAGTCTGTTTTTAGAGAATCTGTGAAGTATCTCAGATAAGGCATTTTTGTCCATTCAGGAATGTTCCTGGCTGGATGCTTCTAATGACAATAATTACAGAAAGGCCTGAGATTAGCGATCCTGGCTGTGTTACTGCACAGAAGTTTTTCTAAATATTCAATTAGTAGAAGGTAAGTTGTGACCAATGAATGTCAGAATATCTACAATAGCACATGAGAAATTCATGGCAGGAAACAGCTAATAATCAAAGACTAGTATCACCAAGACTCCTTGAGCCTTGGCTTGACCTCTGGAATGCCGTTGGCTTCATCCAGGTATTAGCTTGTCATAATCAGCTGAAATACTACTTCATGTAATTGTGACTTGCAGCAAGTCTTGCTCTTCCTGGTACATAGAGGAGCAATTCATGTTGTGTGCTGATTTTACATGCTGCTACTTTCTAGATAGTATTCATTATATTGAAGAATTTTCACAATGAATATTTAGGATCTCATTTACAAGTACAACATCATTAGCACATAGACATAATTTGACTCCCATTCCTTTCTACTGACTTGAAACTCTAGAAGTATCCAAAGTGTCCTGCTCTTATTCCAGGGAAATGATTATCTTCCATCCTTTGTTGTTTCAAAGGAAAGGTTCTCAGTTTTTCTCCTTTGATTTAATTCTTGCCATTTTTTTGATATTTTCCTCCATCCTGTTACATTATTTTCCTTTTATACTGAGTGTTTTAGGGATACTGAAGATTTCCAGAAGTATTTTCTTCATCTAGTGTGATGAAGAATAATTTCTGCCCTTATCTATTAAAGCAATTTATTATACTCACTGATTTATGTATGGTACACCTTTTTTTTTGCTGCCAAAGTGTGTTAGTTGGGGTTTCTATTGATAGGAACAGACACCATTAACATAGCAACTCTTAAAAATGAAAGCATTTAATTGGGACTAGCTTACAATTTCAGAGGATTAGTCCATTATTATCATGACAGGACATGGTAGTATGCAGTAGAAATGGTGCTGGAGAAGGACCTGAGAGATGAAGAGTTTCAAGTTTGCCTAGCTGGGTTTTGGTCTTGCTTTGGTCCAGTATTTCTTCAGTATCCCCCATTTCCTCCATTTTTGCAATGCTAACATATATCCTGAGTCATTATAAGATGGAAGAATATGACCTGCCTTTTTTATTTTATTTTATATAGAATTACAGTTAAGAGAATGCATTAGTCTCTCAAAAGACTTTGAACTTTGGACTTTAAAACATTGTTGAAACTATGATGGGGACTTTTGAAGTTGGACTAAGTGCATATTGCATTGTATTATGGTTACAAGCGTTTGTGGGGCCATGGAGAGGAATGTGGTCATTTGAATAGGAATGATTCCCCCTCAGTGGACTCATGTGTTTGAATACTTGGCCATAAGGAGTGGCACTATGAGCAGGTATGGTCTTTTTGGAGAAGCGGGAGGCATGTGTCACTATGGAGGAAGGCTTTGAAGTCTCATATACACTCAAGTCATGCACAGTGACACAGCTTTTTCTGCTTCCCTCAGATCAAGATATAGAATTCTCAGTTCCTTCTCCAGTACCATTTCTATCTGCACACCCCCATGATGATACTGGACTAAACTTATGAACTTGTAAGTCAGCTCCATTTAAATGTTTTCCTTTATAAGAATTGCCATGGTAATGGTGTCTCTTCATACCAATAGAAACTCTAAATAAGACAATCCTCTATCAAACTAGGAGTTAATAATTATCTTTTCCCATTATGTAAGCTTCTACATTCTCTGAATGATGGTGTGCTTTTCTTAGAGGAGATTTTCAGTGTCATGGGAACCTATTTATAAATTATTGTGTTTTTTTAAAGTAAACTTCATTATTTTCATTTTTCTTTATTAAGAAATTTTCTACTCACTTCACATATCACCCACAGATCTCACCTCTTCCCTGCTCTCACCACCTGATTGGCAAATATCTGGGCAGAGTAAGGTTAGGTGGAAAAACCAAACTAAGGACCTGGAAGAACAGTGATGTCTGGGGAGAAACCAGCCAGCCACCAAGGGAACAAGAGATACTAGAGGACAGGTAAAGCCACAAGCACAAGCCATGTGGTAAAACATAGATTAATAGAAATGGGTTAATTTAAATGTAAGAGCTAGTCACAAGCCTCTGAGTGGTTATTTGCAACCAGGCAGTTGGGACAGGAAAACTCTGCCTACATGAAATTGTTTATCAGCTCTAGGAAGTGTTCCACGAAATCTGAATATCTTAAGTATTTATTCAGATTACCTGCAAAGATGAATATTCTGACTTTCTCTTATTTACTTGTATTTGTCCTTCACTTGCCTTGTTTATCTACCAGAAATTCCAACCCTTGGTTACTTGGCATGGTGAAAGGTTTTTTGATTACCATTGTCTTGGTTATGATGCCTTTAGGAATATTTTTCTTCATTAGCATGACGTTTGACTATAGGTCTGCCATACATAGCCTTCAATATATTGAGATATGTTCCAATCTTAATCTGTAATCCCTCTTGGGCTTTAAATACAAATGGATGCTGGATTTCCATACCTATTGACACAATCATGAAATTTTTAATCATGAGATCATTGTGTGGTGAATTATATTTATTGATTGATCCATGTTGAAGCATTCCCGCATGTTCAATTAAAATTGACTTGACAAGGATGAGTTACATTTTTGATGTGTTATTGAAATATGTTAAAAGGTGTTTTACTGTATTATTTGCCTATGTTCACCAGAAAAATAAATCCACAATTTTCTTTTCACTGTGTATCTTTCTGGTTTTGCATCTAGATAAAGGCCTCAAGTGGAGGGATTGGGACATGAACACACCTGCAAAACATTCAACCTACAGTTGGACCTGCATCCAGAATTTTCTGGGACCAGAGCCTAACAGAATCATCATCAAGAGATAAGAGAGACTTCATTCTGCAAGTTATGGGAGCATATGCAGAATCCCAAAGCAGAACATTAGGCAGAACTTGAGGAGTCCTCTGAAAAAGGCTGAGGAAGAATGGGAGAAATCAAGGAATCTGGGACACCAAGGAAACGTGGCCCACAGAATCAATTGACCTGAACTCACATAGGCTCACAGGGATCAGGGAACCTGTACAAGTCTAACCTAGATCTCCACATATTTGTTATGGCTGAGTAGCATGGTGTTCTTATGGGATTCCTAACAGTAGTTGCAGAGACTGTCAGTGATTCTTTTGCCTACTCGTGGGACCATTTTTCTCCTACTGGATTGCCTCATCTGGACTTAATGTGATGGTACATGTCTGATCTTATTGTAACATGTATAACCATGTTTGGTTGATGTCCCTGGGAAACCTGCTCTTTTCTGAGGAAAGACAGAGGGGGAGCAGATCTGGGGAAGAGGGGCACTGGAGTGGAGAGACAGAGGGAGTGGAGGGATCAAAAATTATAGTCAGATGTAATATATGAGAGAAGAATAAGAAAGTCTTACATATAGATAAAGGTAATATATAAACAGCTACAGCTTTGTGAGTTTTCTGTGAAGCAATGGCCAGGTCTGCTACTCTGAAGTCAAGAGGAGGAGACACTGTACATAAGCAAAACCATTGCATTGACTCTCACTGGGACCAACTATTCCATATTTTAACAGAGACAAGCACATAAACAAAAAGCATTTTAAACAAAGGGATACCTTTATGTGAATCTGCAATCAAAACAAAAATTTGGATTTTTAGAGACTTGGGATATTTTAAGTAGAACTATTTCTGTTTTTTTTTTTATCAAGAATTGTTCTACATTTGCTTCCATGTTACAATACCTTGAACAAAATTAAAAATATGCATACAGTATTTTCTAACAAACTCAATCTCAAATTTGTATCAATATACATAATTTATATACAATATACAAAAGTTCAATGCAATGCAAAATATTTTAAACTAGTAGTTGTTTTATGAAAGTAGATTCAATAATCTTCCTTTTTATCTTATCATGTGTATATAAATCAATCTCAAATATGTAGCAATATACATAATTTATATATAATATACAAAAATCCAATCCAATGGAAAATATTTAAAACTAGTTATTGCCTTTTAAAAGTAGATTCAATAATCTACCTTTTTATCTATATCATATCTATATGCACCTCTTTCGTTTAGAGTAGATTCAATAATCTATCCTTTATTCTATCATTTCTATATTTTTTCAGAGTAGAATCAATAATGTACCTCTTATCTATATCCTCCTTTTTCTTTTTTTCAAACAAGAACTTTAAATCTGATCTCCTTTGTTTAGACTTTTTCCTGACCATTAATAATAACAACTTGTAACCAAACATCCTAAACAATGACAATTATCCAAAACCCAATGAAAGCACAAAAACCACCCACTCCAACTCTTGGAAATGTGGGTATCATGTTCTTAAATTACTTCCTGCTGGTTGGGGGTTTAGGCATCTTTAGGGGATCCTGAAAAGAAAAAAAATTTGGGTTAATTGTCAAGTCCTGGGAGAGGTAGCTATATCATTTGTTGTCCAGTCTCTACATAATACAAAAGTATAGGGCTTTTCTCAAGTCCTTGCTCGAGTAATCTGTGAGGCTTGATCATCACAGCTAGCCATCTTGAAATTGTCCTGAGCAGTTTGTAGTCTAAAGCTGATCTTTGGGTGATGTTTGTCAGCTTAGTGGTATTATTATTATTGTCCATGTGGAATCATCATTTTGGGGCCCCATCATCTTTCTGGAGACTTCAAATTTGCTGTTAGGTGTGATCATGATTCTCTACAGAAAACTGATAGAGACTCCAAAACAAAACTTGTATAGGCAGCTAAATAAAGACTTTTTTCTAAAATGAGTTAGTACTCTATAGGACCATTAAGTTAATCATCATGATGAAAGTTAATATATATATATAATAAATTTTGATATATAATTTATACCTTAAGAAAAGTTTTAAAGAAGCAAAATAGAACCAAAGTGTTATGACATTAGTGGCAATAGAATAGTCCCTTAATTTTGGTTTTCTTCTATCCCATATCAGATGGCTCTTCTCTCGTAACACAGAGATTTTGTATTTTCATTTTCACAAACATACTTGGGTTTAGAGGAGAGAGCTATTCTCCAACTCCAAAGCCAGCTTTAATTTTTAATTGAACTGGGACTATATGAAGACCATTTGTGTTATGTGACTGTAGAGAAGAACAGAAACAAACATTTAGGAAGACTTATAAAATATTGTTTGGTTCGATATGTGATATACCAGTAGGTCAATTTACTCATTTTTGGGACATTTATTCTGGATGATTTGTCCTTTTTTATTAAATGTCTCATTTGTCCAGTGTTCTTCAAATTCCTTAGCCTTCATACTTCTGAAAGACAAAGCAAAAAATGCTTCCCCAACCCTAACTTTGGGGAAGTTCCCTTTTGGCAAGTTATATCTGATTAAATGAAAATCATTTGTTAGTTGTATAAGTTAATTTAAAATTGATTGTCATGCTGGTTGATGAACTATCACCTCTTCTAATCAAGAGGTCTCTCTTGTTCAAATCAAACCTTTATCAATATTGATGGTGTCCATAGTTTTTCTTCTCCTGTAGAAACAAAAGGAAAACCTTATATCCAACCTAAGTCATATCCTGGTTTCTGTTCTGAGGTCAGCACATCTTTAAAGTATATAGGCTGATTTAATTCTATAGGTTTTTCTATTATCCAATGTCTCTCCACAACTGTTTTTCCTTTTCCATTAGCATTTGGAAAATTCAAAGTTAATAGAACATTATGTAACCCATCTCTGGGGGTTTTTGTTATCCCTTTCTGTTTATTTAGCATATCCTTTAGAGTTCAATTTGACCTTTCAATGACTGCTTGACCTGTAGGATTATGGTGTATACCTGTAATATTCCTTATATTGTAAGGAGCAAAAAACAGCTTTATTTTACCAGAGACATATGCTGGAGCATTGTCAGTTTTAATTTGTGCAGGTTTACCCATGACATCCATAAATTCTAGCAAATGTGTAATTATAAAATCAGCTTTTTCTGAACTCAGAGCAGTTGCCCATTGAAATCCTGAATAAGTATCAATAGTTTGGCATACATATTTCAATTTTCCAAATTCTGCAAAGTGAAACCCATCCATCTGCCCGATTTCATTCCTCTGAGTACCCTTTGGGTTACATCCTGCTAGTAGTAGAGTCTGATTATAAAAAGAACAAGTAGGACATTACCTTATAATTTCCTTGGCTTGTTGCCAGGTTATGAAAATCTTTTTTTAAACCCTTACTATTGATATGATGTTTTTATGAAATTCTGAAGCCTCCAGCACAGTTTTTATCAATAGTTTATCAATCTTACCTTATAACAGAGGGCCTGGCAGAGACATATGGGAATAGATGTGAGTTATATATAAGGGATGCTTCCTATTTATGATTAACTTGTAATTGAATAAATAACAATGTTAATTCTGACTCATCAGGGATAAAATCTGCAGTCTCAATATGTAAGACCACTCTTTCAGCATACTGAGAGTCAGTAACTATTTTGAGAGTTTCCAAAATATCTATTAATGCCATCAGAATAACATACAATTCTGATTTTTCAACCAAATTATAAAAACTTTGAACCACTTTACTTAAATTTCCTAATTTGTAACCTGCCTTTCTTGTTTGTATGCATCTGTATAAAATATATGGGCTCCAGATATGGGTTTTTACTGAACAATACGAGGCAGAATCCAATCATCTCTCTTTATTTATAGTTGAATTCTATCACTTTTGAGATATTTGCTGTTAATCTCTCAAAAAAATTTACTGCAAACTCTTTACCAAGGTTCACTTTCTGCCCATAATTTGTCAATGTCACCCTTAGTTAAAGTTACTACAATTTCTGCTGGGTCTATTCCTGCTAATTTATTAAGTCTCAATTTTCCTTTTAAAATCAAGTCAAAGATCTATTCCACATAAGTTTTTAATTTTTTACTCTGTTTATTTAGAAATATCCATTCCAACATAATATCTTCCCTCTGTATTAAAATTCCTGTAGGAGAATGCTTATAAAGTGGATTAATCAAAATGCTATCAAGCTTTGGATCCACATGATTCACATGTCCTTTCTGTAATTTCTTTTCCACCAAGGCCAGTTTTCTCTTAGCTTTAGAGGATGGTATGAAATGTCATTCTGTATGCTGTGAATGTGTGTTGCTCTGATTGATTGATAAATAAAATGTGGAATGGCCTGTAGCCAGGCAGGAAGTATAGGCAAGATAAGCAGCCAAGAAGAATTCTAGGGAGAGGAAGGCTGAGTCAGGAATTGCCAGCTGTAGCTGGAGTTTTCCTGTGTCCACCCAGCTCCTGCAGCTGCTCAGACCCAAGTAAACACATGGAGACTTATGTTACTTATAAACTGTTTGACTGTAGCAGGCTTCTTGTTATCTAGTTTTTATATCTTAAATTAACCCATTTCTATAAATCTATACCTTGCCACATGGCTCATGGCTTACCAGTATCTTTATATCTTACTTCTCATGGCAGCAGTGGCTGTCACCATCTCCTGACTCAGCCTTCCACTTTCAGAATTCTCCTCTCCGTTTATCTCACATATACTATACTTCCTGCCTGGCTATTGGCCAATCAGTGTTTTATTTATTAACCAATCAGAGCAACATGTTCACAGCATACAGAGCAAAAGATATCTACAGCAGCCAGGCAGACACAGAGGCAGCAAGAAATCATGGCAGAACTGAGAAAATGTATCAAGTGACATGGCTGAAATAGATAAGAATTACGGGTTAAATTAAACATAAGAGCTAGTCAGCAATAATTCTGAGCTAATGACCAAGCAGTTATAATTAATATAAGCCTCTGTGTGCTTACTTGGGGGATGCAAGTGGAAGAGATTTGTCCTGACAACCAGCTAGCTGAGACACAGGAAAACTTCCAGCTACAATTGGTGCTTCACTTTTGGGCATTGATTCACATAGACCTAAGAAAGCTTAAATATTCTGAATGCTCAGAAATGGAGTCATAATTGGTTTTCTAGTCTCATAGTCTCATGCTAGCAGCAGTGTAGACTCATCTCCCAGCAGCTGCCTACAAGATGGAGCTGGCTGCCATTCACCATGAGCTAAGCAGCATGGCTGCTGGCTGTGGATTCCTGCCACAGAACACAGAGGCATCTCCATACTGCACAGTGTAGTGCATGGTGGATTTAGCCATTACTAATACAGACAAAACAAAGAGGTTTCTGGTGTTGGTGTCTTTCAAAGATCAGCAGTTGTTGTGCCCAGTCTTGTACAATCTGGATGGTCAATGACTGTTTTTTTATAATAATACCTCCTAATATATCTCTCAGAAACATGTGTTAGTTTGTGGTTTGTATGTGAGGTCAGAGGAATGGTAATCTGTGTATTCCACTGTTTAATAGTTCACAGCCCCATAAATTCATAGCTATATTAGCCACATATGGCTTTAATCTTCCTCTCTGTGCTTCTGGCTCCATATATTGGACCCATCTTGTGCTCTGTTTTACTTGAGATAATGTTCCAACCCCTCACAGCTGAACATTTACCTCCTGAAGAGGTAATGTCAAAATTTGTTGCAATTATTGTGATGTCTGCACCTGTGTCTACAAGACCTTCCAAGAGAATGTCCTTTATTGGTATTTTTAATTTTGGTCTTTGTTCATTAGTAGAATTTTGACAAAAATTCGCTTTATGGTTTCTCCTGAATTTCCTGTTCTTTCTGATATAGCTGTTCTATCACCCTGAGAAGTATGGGTTTTTACAATAGGCATTTGGTTAATTAATTGTTCCTAGAAGGGGTTTCTTCTATGATGGCAGGAAAGGACTGAACTGAATCTGTAGTGGTTAATGGATGAGGCCCCTCAGGGAGTTTCCAGATGGCAGAGGCAAAGGATTACCTTGTCTGTTCCTTGTTGATATACATTCATTACTCCAATGTTTACTTTTACCACACCTTCTGCATAATCCAGAAGGGAGGGTTAGTCTTTTGCCATTGTTCCTTAAATAAACATTGTCTCTATGAATGCCCTGTTTACATATCCTTTTCAGGCTACCTTGTTTATCACAATTAAAGCATCTGACATTATTTTTCTTCAAAGCTTTTGAAATCACTTCTCCTATGCACATATAGTCATGGTCATGAGACTCAATATTAATTGTGTCCCTGACCCAATCCTACAAGGAGGCTGATCATGCCTTTAATGGCCTGATTACACTCTTGCATACTGCATTCATGTTCTCAAAAGCCAAAGATTCAATTATTACTTGTCTAGCTTCTGAATTTGGTACTATTCTATTTACTGCTGAAGAGAGCCTCTGTAAGAAAACCATGAAGGAGTCTTTGAGGTCCTGTATAACTTTTGTAAATAATTTAATTTTCTTCCCTGCTTCCTTAATTCTGACCCACACATTCATGACTGCCATGCAGCATAGAATGGGGATTTGGTTATTATGTAAACATTCTCTTTGTATATCAGCATAATCACCTACTTCAAGAGGTTGATCCTGGAAAATTTCCACACCTCCAGTCCTACATCATTGTTCTATAGTTTTAGCCTCCTCTTTCTACCATGTTCTCCACTGTAATTGTGGTCTGGCCTCTAGGATGGCTATAACTAATTCTTTCAAGTTTTGAGGCATAATTCTATTACAAGTTGACCATGAATTTAACATCTGCTTTACAAATGGAGAATGCATGCCATGATACTGTAGCTTCTTTAAATCTCCTTAAATCTAACATTTCCACTGGTGTCCAGTAAACTCATATACACCCTTGTACATTTGGGAGTTCCTGTCAGGTTAGTGGATAGATTAAGTTTGGTTGTTTGAAAACAGGATATTTCTCTGTAACCGTATAATGCAATCATGTGATAGGTTCACCTTCATATTCTTCTGTCTGGGTTTGAATTTCTCTATAATTCATTTGAACAAGTTTTTAAAAACTCACTCCTGAGATAGGTTCACCTTTAAATTCTTCTATCTGGGCCTGAATTTCTTTATAATTCATTTGAACAGGTTTTATGAAGCTTTTGTTTTGGCACTCAAATTACCAACGTTTTTAATGTTATAATAAAAATGAGCAAACAAATAATACTCATAATTATTTTTACATATATCCCATCAACATTAACTATTCTCTCATTTAATTGTTCCTTTTTCAGACTGCCTAATGGGTTTTCAAACAGAGACTAAATTCCTACCATTGTACAAATGTTTTCCACTTTTTAATGTGGAAGAAAAAAATCTCTTTTCACTGATGTTTCCCTTTTAGATATCTTAATTGACTTACCAAGTCTGTTGCCTGCATACAACAGTAGAAGTCTGAGGAAATTTCAAGGCAGCTACTTAGTGTGACGGCAGTCCAAGATGGAAATTCAGACAGAGCCCACCACCAACCAGGAGAAAAGAAAGCTAAAGAGACTCCTCTGGCCCATGTGGGATGAAGATCCAGCTACATGCAGCTCCAGTCTGAGCAGGTGCAGCATGGGCCTGAACCACAGGGCTTGTGAGGCCACAGCAACTTTTTATTGAATTCTTGCCACAATTGTTTTAGCACCAGTTGTAGATGAATTGCTAAATGGTCTTATTAATAAAAACTTGGAGCCAGAAATTGGGGTTAAAGCCTGAGAGAGGTCAGAGTAATAGGAAAAGCCACAGCTAACCTCACCTCACCAACTCTACAACTTCCAAAGCAAGCTACTTTCTGTCTACCCATACCTATATGCTTTTCTTTTTTTTTTTTTTGGTTTTTTTTTTTTTTTGGAGACAGGGTTTCTCTGTGTAGCTTTGCGCCTTTCCTGGAACTCACTTGGTAGCCCAGGCTGGCCTTGAACTCACAGAGATCCGCCTGGCTCTGCCTCCCGAGTGCTGGGATTAAAGTCGTGTGCCACCACCGCCCGGCCCTATATGCTTTTCTGTTCTGTTCTCTCATTTGCTCTCTCAGCCCAGATACATCACTTCCTGTCTGTCTGTACAGATGTCCAGACCTCTATGGTTAGTGCTGGGATTAAAGGCATGTATCACCATGCTGGGCTCTGTTCCCAGTGTGTCCTTGTATTCACAGAGAACCAGACAGAGCCCTGCCTCCCAAGTGATAGGATTGAAGGCCTGTGCTTTCATTACCTAACTTCTATATAGTGACTGGCTTTTTCCTGTGATCTCCACATGTTTTATTGGGAGACACTGTATATTGGGGGACACAATACATCACCACAGTGGAACCAATGTTCAAGGAATAAAGTGTTTCATGACAGTATGTTGATTCAGTGATTCATAGTGGATAAAAGAATATTGCAGAAAGTCAAAGTTCAGATTCCATCAGGAAACTTGATTTCTTCATTGACATAAAGTTAATCATTTAGAAATCAATTCAACAGAACCATTATTTTAATCAGAAAAAGACAGAAAGTATTTAGAGTCATCCATGGACATAATATATTCATTCAGACATACATTTGTGGAATCAAGAATATGCGGTGACTCATGGAACCCTGGAAGGCAAAACAATTGATAGTCTCTTGTGTTCCCCAAAATATTATGAACCCTAACAAACTTATCTGGGGTCAAAGAACAGAACAGCCACTAGATATAGAGGCTAGAAAATGGTGACATGCATGCCTTTAATCCTAGCATTACAGAGGCAGAGATCCGTCTGGATCTCTGTGAGTTCAAAGCCACACTGGAAACAGCAAGGTGTGGTAACAAGAGACTTTAATCCCAGGAAGTGATAGCAGAAAGCAGAAAGGTATATAAGGTGTGAAAACCAGGATCTAGATCCTGGTTAAGCTTTTAGGCTTTTGAACAGCAGTTCAGCAGAGATTCATTTGGATGAGGACACAGAGGCTTCCAGTGTGAGGAAACAGCATCAGCTGAGGTATTGGTGAGGTGAGGTGGCTGTAGCTTGTTTTGCTTCTCTGATGTTCCAGTGTTCACCCCAATACCTGGCCCCAGGTTTGTTTTTATTAATAAGAACTTTTAAGATTCGTGCTACAGTCTCTAGTCTACAGAGCATCACACCTGGTGTTGTGACTAGGTCAGGCCTGTCATGGGCCTTTTTTGATCCTTTTCCCTTTCATCTACTATTGCTTCATCTGGTTTCACATGTTTGTATCATCATAAATGGCTTTCTCAAAAGAAGTTTCTTGGTTCACATTGGGGACTAAATCCAACAAGAGAATTTCATGCCTTGGGACAGTTCTCTATGATCTTGAATGAAGTCATACTGCCTGTGGCTGGAGAAGATCATAAAAAAAAAATTATCATCTGCCTTGTGATTGTTAATGTGGGGCCTGAGATTGAAAGCCCAAGGGAGGAAATTACTGGATAATTCCACAGGGGAGGGAAGAGTCTTGTCAGGAAGAACTTGGGATGATTCAAGGGATAGCTCCAGTCACCAAGATAATTCTAAACAAACATTCACTCACATATGAGCTGTGCACATCTACACTGGATGCTTGGAGCTCATGCTAAAATGCTCATGTCTGGCCAGATACATTGTTAATATGCTGTTCTGTTGGATTTTTATCTCTTGTTTTCTGCAGATTCCTATTCTTGTGTGCTCCTACTACAGCAGTGAGTGCTTAGTCAGAATGAATTACAGTTTAACTGGTGAAGGAAATGTGGTGATTACTGGTTTTTTTCCTGCATATGCTATCTATCCACTCAACAAAACAATTGATTGGTGGATGACTAAATTTAACAGAGATTTTATGGTTGAG